>NW_021833805.1:7500-17500 GCF_006345805.1 Octopus sinensis
AAGAGAACTCAATACATGAAGGAGAGTGTGTATGCATAAACATATATGTGTATATACACACATATATATATGTGTGTGTACGTGTGTACCAGTGTGTATGTGTGTGTTTGAGGGTGTGTGTGTGTGCATAAGTATGTATGCATTCATGTATACATACATACATGTATATGTATATATATGTATATATATATATATATTTGTGTGGATATCAACGTAATGTATGAACGTACAAATACACACACACACTCATTTATATATATATATATATGTATGTATATATATATATATATTATATATATATATATATGTGTGTGTGTGTGTATATATATATAAATATATATATATATATGATGTACGTATAAGTATGCAAATGTGTGTATATGTATACACATACATGTATGCGTGTAAATATATATGTATGCATTTGCATGAGTGTACGTGTGTGTTTGTGTGTATATGTACATATATACATACATACATACATACATACACACACACATACATATATATATATTGCGTTCTTGTCCCATTTTGTATTTTATTTATATATATATATATATATATATATATAATGCAGAAATAATATATATTTAAATAAAGTGCGATGCATGTAATTTGAGATAATTTTTGCGAATCGATAAAGTTTTGTCTTTGAGAATCACTTTTTTTTCTTTCAAACAGCTTCTGCTCTTTGCTCGCCATTTTTTTCCCATAATAATTTCATAAAGAAAAATCTAAAATTATACAATTATACAGAGATGCAAGCGTGCATCAAGGCCTTCCATCCATCAATTCATTTAGCCATTTAGCTACTTATCCGTTTAACCAACCATCTATATAAACACACGGACACACAGGTACACACATACACACACACACATATCACGTGCTCACACGCACGTAGTATAATAGTGAACGTGAATCTCGTGGTGTGTAAGATACGGCGTTCGATTTCCATAAGCGATCGTACTACTCTTTCGTTCTCTTTCTCTTTGGTCTTCTGCTCCAGTGTATCTTTTATCTTATCTCTTGTACATGTTTTACTTGTGAGAATGCGGCCATGTTGGGGCACCACCTCGATGAAATTTTAGTCGAATGAATCGACTTCCGTCCTTTGTCTTTTTTTTTCTCTTTAAGCCTCGTACTTATTCGATCGATACTTTTTGTCGAACTGCTAGGTTACGGGAACGTAAGCACACCAACACCAGCTGTGAAGCGGTTGTGGGGAACAAACACACACATAAACACACACACATACGCACACTCATATATACACACACGCATATATATATATACATATGTGGAAGCGCGGGGCTTAGTGGTTAGGGTGTCAGCATCATGATCGTAAGTTTGTGGTTTCGATTCCTGGACCGGCCGACGCATTGTGTTCTTGAGCAAAACACTTCATTTCACGTTGCTCCAGTCCACTCAGCTGGCAAAAATGGGTAACGCTGCAATGAATTGCGTCCCATCCAGCTGGGGAACACATTCGCCATTGAAACCGGGAAACCGGGCCCATGAGCCTGGCTAGGCTTTAAAAGGGCGCATTTATTTTTTTTTATATATACACATATATACACATGCACATGATGTCTGAAACTCGATTTCGCGTAATGCCATCGCTTGATTGTTCTCTTAAACATGAGCATTGTGGATGTGGTTTTTCAATTCTGATTGAGGCCTTCACTGTTTTGCAACGTAGTAACCATGGCTCTATCTTGCAGGTTTTCAGAAAGCTCACCTCCCACGCTGACATAAGCCTTCATTCCATCATGGAATTTTCCAGTGACCGATTCCAATGCCGTCTGACTGGCACCCGTCCTGGTGGTATGTAATAAGCACCATTCAAGCATGGGTCGATGCCAGTAGCACCCGAATGGCTTCCCGTGCCAGTGGGACGTAGAAAGCAGTTAGAACGTGGTCGATGCCACCCCACCCCGACTGGCTCCTTCGCCGGTGGAACGTAAAAAAACACCATCCGAAAGTGGTCGATGACAGTGCTGCCTGACTGGCTCCCATGCCGATGGGACCTAAAAAGCACCCACTGCACTCTCGGAGTGGTTGGCGTTAGGAAAAAGCATCCTAATGGTGCAGCTTACTGGCTTGCCACTCGTCTGTCAGACCATCCAACCCATGCTAGCATGGAAAGCGGACGTTAAACAATGATGATGATGATGATAATATTTTGCCTTTATTGGTACATAACAGAGTTTTTAGCAGAGATGTTTAAAATCAAGCGATGCCTGTTCCAGAACCTTTTTAAAGTGGGGAAACATTTTGCAATGGGCTAAATCCATTCTCTAAACAACGTATCACTTTCCTCCAAGGAAAGAATAGTCTACATCATTGGATGCAAATGAATTTGGAAATGTTACATCAATTTTTTCCTCCTGCTATCGAAGCTTTTTAAGGAATGACCAGGGGTTCCTCACTCCTAGCTGTTCGACGATCATTGAGTTTGTTCCTTCTCAAGTCATGCCTGGCTAATAAGGGCCGGTTTCCCGGTTTCCTTGGCGTAAAGGCTCGCCATCTGGACGTGACACCGGTCCGTCGCAGGTGAGCTGCAAGATGCAAGAGGAAAGAGTAAGAGAAAGTTGTGGTGAAAGATTACCTTCTGCCGGAGCCGCGTGGAGCTTAGGTGTTTCGCTCACAAACACACACATCGCCCGGTCTGAGATTCGAACCCGCGATATCTCGACCGCGAGTTCGCTGCTCTAACCATAGTCCATGTGCCTCCACTACAATCATTGAGTCTGCTGAGTTGATCCGCTCTGTGACTAAGTTTGTGCTTTTGTTCTGCCGATTGTCCAGCGAAAATCACCCGTTTTACCAAGCAGGCTTGGTAGCATTGCCGTTTTAGTCGACGTCAGTTTGACCATGAGAAAGGTTGTACTGGACTGCATGTTACCTCAATCACGCATGCACACACACACATACACACACATACACGCATAGCCCCTCACACACAGGCACAAGCGCTGGTGTTTGTAACGCTCGCTTCTTAGTTTAAGGCTTCTAATCTGAATTTCGTTTTTGTGAAATTGTCAGTACAACTATAAGGGTTTACTAGCGAATAAGGTTTACGATTTCTACTTTTTGTTCTTTTTCTTGCTGCTTGTTGTTGTCGTTGTTGTTGCTGTAGGTCAGGCCGGTTTCTAATATCACTTTTCTCTTCTACTTACAAATTTATATATCTAGAAATAAAATACATATTTCACTGGACAATTACATACATCAACTCACACACACGCCCAAATGCACAAAAGCATCGCCATCTTCATACACAGCGTCCTCCACACACACATACATACATTATATAAGTCTGCAAATTTCTACCTGTTGTCTGAGATCATACTGGAGTACCCATTTTACTTTTCCTCCAATAATTTTTTTTTTGTATTATAGGGAGTGTTCATTATATATGTATAATTCTTTCCACATTGTCTTCAGTTCTGCTATGAAGTATGTCTGAACTTTCGTTAAGATATTGGCCACTTCTCTCTCCGTGGAGGTCTTTTAATGATTACTTCTACAATGTCTTGAAGCTTTTGAAGTCATCTACAAAGTCATATAAAATGGAAAATCTGTGCTTTGATTTCCTATATACATACATACATACATACATACATACATACATACATACATACACACATACAACATTCACACATACGCACACACACGAATATATATATACATATATGTACACACATATATATTTCTATACATATATATGAGTATGTATATTTATGTATACACTCACATATAACAATGTATCTCTCTCTCTCTCTCTCTCTCTATATATATATATATATATATATATATATACATATATATATGTATATATATGCACGTGTATATATGTATACTAGCAGTATCGCCCGGCGTTGCTCTGGTTTGTAAGGGAAATAACTATAAAGCATTTTTAGAGAGTTATAGCCAAAAACAGCAAAAAAATGATGGTAAATTTTTTTTGATAGTTAAAAAAGGTGGAGTTGCGTCCCCTACACAGTTCGTGGTTCGTGTTTTGATTCTCGACCCCATGTCGAATTATCGATTTTTTTCAGAACTGGGGGAACTTTTCAAATTTTCGCTGCGTTAGTTTTGAATTATGACATTGGGCTATGTGTGTGTCAAGTTTCATCAAATCGGTTGAAAGCCGTGGTCAGGGTGAGGGTACAAGCAAACAGACACACAGAAACGCACAGACAACTGCCGTTTATATATAGATATATATTATATATATATATATAATATATATACATATATCTATATCTATCTATCTATATCTCACTCATCTCTCTATATGTATTATATAATATAACATACATATCTCCATACATACATACATACATACATACATACATACATACATACATACATACATACATACATACATACATACATACATACGTATATGTGTGTGTGTATGTACAGGTGTGTAGTACAGAACTGAAATAAATTTTAATGCTAAAAGTCAGTACTGTGGGTGAAATAAGAATGTAAATATATCCTTTGAATTTTATTGATCTGCGGAACAAAGGAGGAAGGAGTCACTTCAACGTAATGACTAATTGACTTCCTCGTTCTTTTTTCAACACATTATTAACGTTGGAAGCATGTGTTAACATTCTGATCTAAGCGCCATCCAGGCGTAATAGCAACAGTGATGATGTTGTTAATGATGACGACGACGACGACGATGATGATGATAATAATAATGATAATAATAATAATAATAATAATAATAATCATAATAATATCCGGTTTATTAGCTGTTTTAATTGTCATGAGTATTCTTTGCGATCACAATATAGCGGCGAAAGAATTTGACAAGATCAGTAAATATAAAGACTTGCTAATAGAAATTGAAAAAATATGTGGCATCTCAAGGCGACTACAATACCAGTGATTGTAGGATCTCTAGGAATGATAAAAAAAAAAAGGTACTGAAACCTATTTGAAAATGATACCAGGCTTACCATCCCTACAGGAAGTGCAAAAAATCGTGTTAACTGGAACGGCTCATTTACAGAGAAAAGCATTATCGCTGTGAAAACAACATCCATTCATGAATTTATTTATTAATTTAAAAAAAAATATTTTACCTGTGAATATGCGTGTGTATTCTGAGAATGCATACAATGAGCTTCGCTTCCCTAGGTATACGGAAAACGCCCGGCGAGAAATGGAAGAAAATATGAAGAAAGAAAAAGAATAATAATGATAATGGTAATAATAGTAATGTAATATATCACCTTCTGATTACAGGAGTTATACATGAGCTACTTCAAGTTTCATTCTTGAATAGTGCAGCAATGTGACAGGCTTGTTTAGCAATTGTTCAGTATCATGCTGCATGGCCACTCCGCACCATGATACTTGAAGCAGCTCATGTATCACCTCTGTATTCATTAAACAATATTTATTTGCTACTGAATTAAGTACCTTTTTTTAATGATTCTATCGATAAGCGAACAGTGCATCATTCATACGTACGTACATACATAAATACATACGTACATACATACATACATGCATACATATATATAGATGTGTATATATTTACATATATACATAGTCGAAGGAGTGGCTGTGTGGTAAGTAGCTTGCTTACCAACCACATGGTTCCGGGTTCAGTCCCACTGCGTGGCACCTTGGGCAAATGTCTTCTACTATAACCTCGGGGCGACCAAAGCCTTGTGAGTGGATATGGTAGACAGAAACTGAAAGAAGGCCTATAAACACACACACACACACACACACACCACATACACACACACACACATACACACACACACACACATATATACATACATGTGTGTGTGTGTGATTTGACAACTGATGCTGGTAACTTAGTAACTTAGCGGTTCGGCAAAAGAGACCGATAGAATAAGTACAAGGCTGACAAAGAACTAAAGTCGGTGGCCGCAGTCAAATGACTGAAATAAGTAAAAGAGTAAAAGAGATATACATATCTATCTATCTATCTATCTATCTATCTATCTATCTATCTATCTATCTATCTATCTATCTATCTATATCTATCTATCTATCTATCTATTTATCTGGTTAGGAGGAATAAGATAATCTAGGCGTTTCCTTCAGGTAACACTCAAACGGAACACATCTATCCGAAAATTACAAAAGGAGAATGTTCTCGGTGGGAACCGATATGTTGAATAAACCAAAAATCCGTAAACCTCATTCCGACCAAGCGAATGAATAACAAAACATAGAAGATTAGAGCTCACAGCTTTGCTTTTATATCATAGTTGACATATGTTCTCTCACCGGTTTCACGCGTTAGACAGTAGTCATAATGGGTTTGTCTTCAAGAGTTTTGTTAATTTGTGTCGATCGCAGTATTCATAGGTTCCGCTATTTATTTTAACGGCTGGTGTTTGTTGATCTGTTAGGTGATAAAGCATAAGCTGTTGCATTTACAAAATAGGATTTTTAGACTGCTGTTTAAAGGTATACAAGCGTATGGATATAGACGTGCGCGCACAAATATACGCCCATACACTGACGTACGCACTCATGCACACACAGACGTGCACACAGACACAGAAACAGACATAGATACACACACACAAATTTACACGCAAATGCAAATTCATATATAAAAGTATGTATATGTATGTGTGAGTACGTGTATATGTATATACGTACATATATATGCATATACACACCACACACACACACAGGTACACATATATAATAGCCCATTTTAATGTCCAATTTTCCCATGTATACTTGTGTTTATATGCACACATATATGTATATTTTATGTGTGTATATATATATACACACATACATTTTACCTATGTATGTATGTGTATATATGTGTGTTTATATAAACACACCCATGCGCACACACACACTCACACACACAAATATACACACACACACACACAAATAAACACACACACACACACATAAATAAACACACACACACACACACATATATATATATATATCCACACATATCTTTGTATATATTATATATATTTTCATCTTTACATTCATTATGCCAATAGTTTCATTTCGCTTCTCATGTGAAGCTGATTGTGGCCAATTATCTTTGGTCAGTCACAATTAATCGCAATTAGCTACTACTTTCATCTACACTCTCCCCCAGCGCCCCCTCCTACTTATTCTCACCAACACCACCGGGATTAATAAAAACAACAACGCCACCATTGATGTGACGACCACCACCACCACCACCACTGCCGCCGTCACCATCTAGCATGTACCGCCATCTATCATTCCAACCACTGTGCCATTTGTTACCATCACAACCACATAATCACCACCACCACCACCACCACCACCACCACCACCACCACAACAACAACAACAACACTATCGCCATCGCCGTCGCTCTCAGAAACTACCACAATCGACAGCAGCAGGATCAACAGTAGGATCATCAGCAGCAGCACTACAACCATAACAGCACCACCACCACCACCACCACTCCAGCGCCGCCGCCGCCGCCGCCGCCACTAACATCATCTTCATAGTCATTGTCATCATTCATTCCTCTCTTTTTCCTCCTCTCCTCCTCCTCTCCTCCTCCTTCTATCCTCCTCCTCCCTCTATCCTCCTCGCTTTCTCCCTCTCCCTCCGCGCCCCTCCCTTCCCCTCCCTTCCCCTTCCCCTCCTCCTCCTCTCCTCCTCCCCTCCCCTCCCTTCTTAAACTCCTCTTCCTCCTCCTCCTCTTCATCATTAGCCGCACTAGTAGCAGTAGCCATGAATAGTTTACACGTACACGCGCGCGCATAGCTTGCTTTGCTAATGACCAATTCACCACATTCATCCGTATAAAATATTGCCATATAATTATGTATAGACATGTGGATCTTCACTTGGCACCTAATTACCACAACGTGGACTCTAAACCTCCACATGGTACTTATTTACAACAATGTGAAATGTACTATACAACCCCATGGTACCTATATAAAAATAAGTGGATTGTAACGCAGCTATTCACAGTTAGATGGACTGTACCTCCACATGGAGCCTATTTGCAGCAAGGTTACTCTAGGGTACCGCTACAAAGTACCTATTCGCAACTAAGCAGAATGCATTTTATCTCCACATGGAGCCAGCAGGCCTATGGACCGTGCCTCCATAAGGTGCCTACACAGAGTTAAGTGGACAGTATCGTAGCTGTACTTACTTAACTGATTTACTTAATCTTTTCATTTCATGTGACGCATAGGCCATCAACGACTTTTGTCATGTTCGCAACTCTGGGCTGTCTTTGTCACTTGGGCTGTCCTCAACACTAGGCTGTCCTCGACACTGGTCTGTCCTCAACTCTGCGCTGTCTTCGACTCTGCGCTGTCTTCTACTCTTGGATGTCTTCTACTCTGGACTACCTTCGACTATAGGCTGCCTTTGACTCTGGGCTGTCTTCGACTCTGCGATGTTCTCAACTCTGGTCTGACCTACTCTGGACTCTCTTCGACTCTGGGTTGTCTTCAACTCTGGGCTCTCCTCAACACTAGGCTGTCCTCGACACTGGTCTGTCCTCGACTCTGCGCTGTCTTCGACTCTGGGATGTTCTCAACTCTGGGCTGATCTCGACTCTCGACTCTCTTTGACTCTGGGCTGATCTCGACTCTCGACTCTCTTTGACTCTGGGCTACCTTCATCTCTGGCCTGCCTTCGACTCTCGGCTGCCTTCGACTCTCGGCTGCCTTCGACTCTCGGCTGCCTTCGACTCTCGGCTGCCTTCGACTCTCGGCTGCCTTCGACTCTCGGCTGTCCTCCATTCTGGACTGTCTTCGACACTGAGCTGTCTCTCCAGTTGGTACCCTACTTTTGACATTCGTGACTGAGTGAAGGCCTTCCTATACCAGAACTTGTTGGTTTTGAATTATTATCCATGCTTCTGTAACTTTATATTATTTCTAGACAGGGGTGTTGATCCAAACCTACTTTTACTTCTGGGAAGGGTTGGCACATATCAGTTTTACCTCTTTTGTTGGTTTCTCCAACATAGAGTATCTTTCAGGAGCTTGTACTCCGCTAGCATAACTCTCATAGTCATTGCGGCATAAAGCCACTACACTGCAACAATGGGCCTTGCCATGGGCATCGTGCCTATACCACGTACTTATTTACCGCTTGGTGGGCTCCACATGGTACCTCATTACATTAATAAACTGCGGCACATCTCCACTGCTACTTACTTACTTGGAGTCAGTTGAGCCAGATCCCATCAAAGTCCACGTTTGAAATTTCAGTAGTAATACAAGTTGACACGTGGTTTCTGGTAACATGCATGCACAATTTGGGATAGTATGATCCGCAGTGGAGGCGCGTGGCTTAGTGGTTGGGGGGTATTGGACTCATGAGCGTAAGATTGTGGTTTCGATTCCTGGACAGGGCGACGCGTTGTATTCTTGAGCAAAACACTTCATTTCACTTTGCTCCAAATCAACTCGGCTGTAAAAAAAAATGAGTAATCCTGCGAAGGACCGGTTTCCGGTCCAGATGGAGGAGTTTATACGCCATGGAAAGCGGGAAACCTGAGCAGACGCAACCTGGATTTGAAGCGACTTCTAAAGACATGCTTTAATAAATGTTAAGGGGTGCCGCACAACAAGTGACCATCCAGCACTCCGGATATCGACCCGGGATTTCTGAGAGCTCGCCTCCACATGGTACCTTTTTACAGTAAAGCAAACTGATTGTGGCTTTGCATAATAACTATTTACAGCAAAGTGGACGATATAATAACTCCTTATAGTAACCATTTCCAACTGAACAGACTGCATCTCACTGTGGTACATCCACGTATTATCTATTTAACAAGTAGGTGTAGCAGAATAAGTCATTCTTTTAATTTGCTCCATCTTACAATTGTAATTCAATAAGAACCTTTACGAATGTCGTTCGTTAGCTTGTGGAGGCCAAATAAGACGGGAACGTGCCCATCGTTATCATTGTACATACTGATGATTTCACTAACTTCATGCTA
>NW_021833805.1:20000-25000 GCF_006345805.1 Octopus sinensis
AAATATATTATATATACGCATATACGCCCACATATAGGCATATGTGCGTATATATATACACACACACACACACACACACAATATATATATATATAATATATATATATATACATATAAAGAAAATGAGGGAGAGAGTATGAGGTGGGAATTAGATGGCAAATAGAGAAGGGTGGAAGAAGCGATGGAGAGATAGATATGTCGCGGAAGTACTGAGAAAAAATGACGCTCACATATACACAGTTAAACAGCTACGAGAGAGAGAGAGAGAGAGAGAGAGAGAGAGAGAGAGAGAGAGAGAGAGGAGGGGGAAAGAGGTATGGTAGCTGGAGTAGCAAAAGATTTTCACATTCAAAGTGAGAGATATTCAGCAAGATATCAAATTGATTAATTTATGTCAGAATTATCGTTTGAAATCAACAATATATGTGTACGAAATCTAACCGTGTCGTTCGCTTATTATATTGCATCAGAACACATCTCGCAAATCTGTTCAAGATGAGTTCAAGATGGAAATAAGCACTAGCAGCTTAGTATTGATGATGTGCACTCCAGCGTTTTGATCGGGGCTGATGAGATTGTTGTTGCTATTGCTGTTATTGTTTAGCCCCATATAAACCCTAGTCGTAGATAATTCGCTCACGGTGTCATACAGAAAGAATGAATTTTGCAATTTTGTGTTGTATTATATGTATTGGCTTGAAATTTTGGCTCGTAGCCAGTATTTTCTGGGGGATGGGGATTAGTCTATTACATCGACTCCATTGCTCAACTGGTACTATTTTATCGGAGGACCTAGCCCGAATGCTAGCAACAGAGTAAACTCCGTTAAAAACACTCAGGGACCAGATTGTGGTGTTCAACTGGGCGACGACTCAAATCTGCCACTATTTGTTTCGACAATGAAACTTGATTAACATTACAAATTAAATGGATATATACAATTTTAATGTAGCAATGTTTTGCTGGACTACAGAATACATACATACATACATACATACATACATGCATACATACATACATACATACATACATACATACATACATACATACATACATACATACATACATACATACATACATACATACATAACAGACTGTCCTGAAATAAACTTAGGAAATCCCTCTGTTATGGAATACATAAGCACCAACTCAAGGAATACTGATGGAATATTCCCATCAAAACTTCTATCAAATGTAAATATAACAGGCCGGATATTGATGTTTGGGACAGAAGGGCAAACATATGTACCAACATAGAGGTCATTTGCCCACCAGATACAAATATCTCTTGGAAATCAAAGAAAAGGAGGATATCTAAGGACAACTGCTTCGAAACCTCCAGCTTCAACGTCCAGACTATGAATTCATATTCATAACAATAATGATTGGAGCGCTAGGTTTTGTTAATAAATGTTTAAAGTAGAATCTGGATAAACTGGGATTTTCAGAAAGAGAAATCGACCGCCTAATTCGTACATTACAAGTCCAATCTGTGAGTGGAACAGTAAAAATATGCAAGACTTTTCTTAAGTTTCAATTGTGGATTTGCCTGTGTTAATTTCATCCCAAATATGGAGCATTGTATCTTTATTGCAAACCGGCACATATGCACATACATAGGATGAAAGGCACATATACATACACACGACGGGCTTCAGCACAGTTTCCGTCTATCATTGTCACTCACAAGGCTTTGGTCGGGCAGGTGTTAAAGAAGAAGTCACTCTCCGAAGGTGCTAGGTAGAGGAACTGAACTAAAAACCACGTGGTTGAAAATCGAACTTAAAATTCACCAGCAGCTTTCAGGTTGAGTGACAGGGATCCCTTTGTTGGTCTGAGTGTATATATGATCAGCGACCACAACTGGTATGAGAGTTAAATATTAAGGATTAAACACCAGGCACCAAAGATCATAAGTGAAGCTATTATGGATATAAATAGCTCACTGTCTGTCTAAAGATCTAAACATGGCGTGCAGTGGTCACTATGCATTCCAGAGAAGAGATTGAATTAGTATTATTCGTTTTCGAGCTAAAATTTTCATCTCATCTCTGCATGCGTAATTAATGAAAGTCCTGGAGGAGTTATCGTTCCTCAGCTTTGATCACATTTAATTAACAATAGTAATTAAATTGATTAATAAATGTCTGGCGCGTTAACAGTGTTTTTGTTTCAATAATATACTAAACTATACTGAATATATCAATAAATTTTTATCAATAGATTTCTATACAATTAGTGAAATTGAAAGAGAAGTAAACATAACACTTTATGAAAGTTCGATTTATTAGTGAGAGAGCAGGATGAATGTATTCTCAAAAGAGGACTTGGCCCGAATGCTGGCAACAGAGTGAACTACGTTAAGGATGCTCAGGAACAATATCGTGGTGTTCAACTGGGCGACGACTCAAGTCTGCCACTATTTGCTTCGACAATGAAATTTGATTAACATTAAAAATTGAATTGATTTACACAATTTTAATGTAGCAATGCTATGCTGTACTACATAAATACATAGGTACATACTTACATACATGCATATACACATACATACATACACACATACATACATACATACATACATACACACGAAAATACACACATACACACGAAAATACATACATACATACATACATACATACACACACACACACACACACACACACACACACACACACACACACACACATCTATATATATATATCAGGCGTTGCCGTGTAGTAAGAAGCTTGAAGGTGGCAAGCTGGCAGAAACGTTAGCATGCCGGGCAAAATGCTTAGCAGTATTTCGTCTGCCGTTACTTTCTGAGTTCAAATTCCGCCGAGGTCGACTTTGCCTTTCATCCTTTCAGGGTCGATAAATTAAGTACCAGTTACGCACTGCGGTCGATGTAATCGACTAATACCTTTGTCTGTCCTTGTTTGTCCCTTCTATGTTTAGCCCCTTGTGGGCGATAAATAAATAAGAAATTTACTTCCCAACCACATGCTTCCGGGTTCAGTCTCACTGCGTGGGACCTTAGGCAAGCGTCATCTACGAAAGCCTTGAGCTAACCAATTCACGAAAAGTGAAGGTCTGCAAATCTAACGGAGGCATCAAAAGATATTTTAAAACCCACAGGGATCAGAACTTATCTGCAGCTCTTGGTGGTCCAAATTGGATATGCAATCTATGTGGGTGTCTTTTCAGAACATTGTCTGGTTTAAAAAGCCACATCAGATGCCATGATGGTTCTAAGGTGTCGGTACAGGAGGTGGTCAAACTCTGAATAAGGATTAGACAACCACCATTATATATATATATATATATTATTATTATTATTATGGCTGCCCCCTCGTTATCGAGTATGGCCATTGCACGAAGCTTAACTGATACTGGTGCTGTGATCGAATGTGACTTTTTAGCCCAGCTAAAGATCTATAATGTCTTGTACAAAATTGGCAACTAAAACCTTTACTGGTAATAGCCGGCTGTAGTTGTAACTGGGCTTCATGTACCTTTGCATGTCGTTTAAGTCCTCCTGCCGAATTACACTCTCTTCCAGATGCCCGACAGATATGATTAGTGTGGTGTGTCACACCACCACCAGTGGCCAGGTTGTCATTCATCTGTCTCGTTTTATGACTACGAAGATGACTCATGAGTCCAGCTTATATGAGGCAGGGTCTTGCACAGACATTGCATATCAGAATCAAAGGAAGACCCTTCCCTTCTGGAAGTGTAACAGCGATGCCCTTCCTGACATCCCTCCTTACTTTCTCATGTGCAACTCGAGATTTCTCAAACGTGGCTGTCCCCTCATGCACAATCCTTCTCCACCTGCTACGATCAATAGCTATGCCTTCCCATGTGTCAGGAGAGATGCAAGCATCTCTTAAGGAAGCCTTCAGCAAGTCCTTATAGCTCTTTTTGGTTTATGTGGAGATCGTACTCCTTTAGCTAACTCTTCTTAAAAGAGTTTATATATATATATATATATATATATATATATATATATATATATATATATATATATATATATATATATAAACACACACACAATTACATACATGTGTAAATATATGTATAAATATATATGGGTATTTTCAAGATTAGATAAAAAGAAAACAACAAACGGAAAAGTTGTGGTGTAGTAAATAAACATACGAACATATACTAAATACATAGGTGAACAGAAAACAGAGAAGGTCACAAACTCCCCATTAGTTATCGGCCAGAGGCTCAAACACAGTTTCGGCCATTATTTGTATATGGTGGTGGTGGTGGTGGGGGATGGGGGGCTTATGTCTGTGTTTGTTCCCATCCGTCGCTTGATTACTGGTTTTGGTAGGTTTATATTCCCCGTAACGTTCAGCAAAAGAGACAGATAGTATAAGTATCAGGTATAGATATAGGGCAAAAAATTACTAATTTAATAATTAATAAATTTTACCAAGTAGTTTCGGTATGGAAAAAAACCATTATCGTTAAAAACTTGTATAAAAAGTATTTTTTTTATATAATTATAGATATAATTTAGGGTTTAGCAACAAGTTGCTTCACCACATACCGAAAATTTAAAATAGCTGTCAACGACAGCTAGTTCTTTTAACTACAAAATATGACTGCACAGACAACAATATTTGTAACTCACATAGGCGAAAAGAAGAAAAATAACGAAATAAAACCGTCTACGATTAATTATGGACGCATTTCTGGATTAAAATTAAAAGAATTCATTGAGTCGCTGTCTCCCTCTCTTCATTACAACTAATTTTAATTAATTGAAATATTTTTCTCATTAGGTTAAGTACTACATCATTAAGAGGCAGCCACTTGACTATTGTGTTACATGTGAATGGCGTCCGCCTCACTCATTATGGATCACGTAATTTGTATATTCAATGAAAATGGCTTCCATAAGCTTCCTGCGTCGCCGTTCTCTAATATTAGGGTAAGTTTATTATTATTATTATTTTGTTTCTCTTGTCTAACGCCTAAATTTGTCCCGATTGACCCGA
>NW_021833805.1:30000-32500 GCF_006345805.1 Octopus sinensis
ATATTATTAATCAGATATATGTTGTTAATTTATATATACGTGTGTGTATATAAATACATATATATAAAATGTATATATATATATATATATATATAATATATATATACATATATGTGTATATATATAAAGTGTATATATATATGTGTGAAGACGTATATATATTGCGTATATATATACAAATTTAATGCGTATGTATGTATGTATGTATGTATATATACATACATACATATATATATATATATATATATATATATATATATATTATATATATATATATATTATATATATATATATTGTGTGCATATGTGTCGGATTCAGTTGATAATATGATGCACACCTATGTTAAAAGTTTTAGCGAGTTTGCAAGGCAACTTTGAGTATGCTCAATTGAAATGCATGGACCCTAGGGCAAAATTACTCATCTTTTAAAATGTCGCCGGCGTAGACCAGAAAGAAATCGTGTTATAATACCTCAACAAGTAAAACAATAATAAACTATTTTAATCCCGAGCAAGGCCGGGTATATATGTCAAATCTATAAAATGAAGAAGGCGAACGTTGATACAAATTGGATTTTTATGTAAAAAGGGTTCTAATTGGGCTGGAAGGAGATTAAAATGTACAGGAAGGGGTAACTTGAGGTGAGAAATTGATTGGGAGACGCTTCGGGGCGCTACATATGTTGCTTTGGTGCGAAAACGGGAATTTTATTGATTTTTGCGGACACTTGGGAGTATAGATTGAACACATTTTGCCCGGTTTCAATCTAATTTTTAACATAGAATAGTTGTAGCGGATTTGTAATTTAAGCGCGGAAATCTAATTTTATATAACTGGGAGAGACATAGATAACGATAGAGAGTAAGGGAAAGCTAGGGAGAGTCCGAGAGGACAGCTAAGTTATTTTTATCATACCGCTAAGTCATTTTATCGATCTCGTTTTGGGAACCGCTACGTCATTTTATCGATCTCGTTTGGCGAACCGCTACGTCATTTTATCGATCTCGTCGGCGAACCACTAAGTCATTTTATCGATCCCGTTTGGCGAACCGCTAATGCATTTTATCCATCTCGTTTGGCGAACCGCTAAGTTATTTTATCGATATCGTTTGGCGAACCGCTATGCTATATAATCAATATTGCTTGACGAACCACTAGGTTATTTTATCGATATATGTAATATAATATATTTATATGTACATGTATTTATGCATACATATATGCATAAATATATTAAACATATATTACTATATTATGTTTATGTATATGTGTGTGTGCATGTATATATATATATATATACTGCACGCATAACAATACAACAATAGTATTGAATATAATCTTTTCTGCTTGTGTCTGTGTTGTAGTGGTTCGTCTGTATGCGCGCTTATTTCTTTCTTATCGTGTATGAGAATTTGACTCTTTCTCCGTATTTTCTTTTACCGTATTGACATTATGCAGTCCGTCTAAATACTTCATTATTTACACGAGGTTTTGCTGAGCATTTTTACAGGAAAAATAAACTCGATATGACTAATTATGTGTTACATTTATGTCTTTTTATTGATAATTTCTACCTCAAACAAGTTAATTTCATGTCGAACACGTTGATATATTTCTTGTCTACAATTTGTTTCGTCCACTCGGTGTAAAAATATTTCTATTTTGAAGTACATTTTTTTCCTGAACAGTTTTATATCTAACTTCACGTAACAGATTGCTTCATGCTGCTTGTTGCAGACGGGTTCACCTTTTCATACCACACCTGGGAAGAGATAAAGTTTTCAAGCAGAATTTCTGCAGTAAAAGATCACGCTTTATTTCCTCTCTATCGTGTATCAGATTTTTTATGTATTCTTTCATTGCACGTACGTAATATTGTTGCCTCAATTTTTTACATTATATACGAATAATCTTGATCATTTTTAGTGAAAAATGCATCGCTAAGACACTATGAGTTAGATATGCGTTTCGTGTATATGTCTTTCAGGAATATTGATAACATAAACGAAATGTAACAGGGTTCTCGAGTTACAGCTGTTCTTTAAAAGTTAAAGTTGTGAACTGCAATACTATCTATCTGGAGGGAAGTTGAATGATCGAGTGTTTATAGAAATGGTAGCAAAAGTCATCACCTCAGCACAGCTGAGAAAAGACTCTGCCTAAGAGTCACATATATATATAGAAGTGGCTGTGTGATAAGTAGCTTGCTTACCAACTATATTATTCTGGGTTCAGTATCACTGCGTTGCATCATGGGCAAGTGTTTTCTACTATAGCCTCAGGCCGACCTAAGCCTTGTGAGTGGATCTGGTAGACGGAAAGTGAAAAAAGCTTGTCGTATATATATTATATATATATATATATATACGACCGTTTCATTATTATATGTAAACGCTCACACTTATGTATGTCTCTATATAGTTCCCCTCATCTTTCGCCCTTGTGGCAAATAAATGAAATCATCATTATTGTTATTATCTTTCATCATCATCATCATCAT
>NW_021833805.1:35000-55000 GCF_006345805.1 Octopus sinensis
ACATATAAATAAATAAATATATATACACATACAGATAAGCATATAAACGTGTGCATATGTACATATATATATATACACACACATATAAAGAGATAACTATATAAATGTGTGTGCATATGTGTGTATATATATATATACACACATACATACATATAAATTGATATCTATATCAATGTGTGTGTGTATATATATAAATATACATTCATATAAATAGTATCTATATAAATGTATAAATATATATATATATATATATATATATATATATATATATATGTGCATACAAGCATATCTATATATATAGACACACACACATACACAGAGGCATCTTTCCTCTTTGTATTTCTGGGAGTGTCTTGCGCGTGTATGTATGTGTATGTGTGTATATGTGTGTGCTTGTAGGTGTGTGTGTTTGCGCGTAAATGAATGTGTAGAATGTGGAATTGCGTGCATTTGTGCATGGTTCGCCGCCTCTCAGTATCTATCGATGCATGACTGCAGGCATTCATTCAGCTTCTTACATATATATATACATATGTATATATATATATATATATATATATATATATATGTATGTATATATATATATATATAAATGAATGAACGATCGGACTCAGATACGTATCAGCTCGAGTAAGTATATATATATACGCTTTTGTACGTGTGTATATGTATGTACCTAGTTTTAGTAGATGTGTGGGCGTGTGCTTTTATGCATCGTTACACATTTTCACTGAGAAAGGTCTTTTTTTTATTTACTAATGAATGCGTTGGAGCAGATGCGTGTTTCTGAATTTATCATTTGGTTCTATGCCTGTTGCTTATTGTTCAGTATCTTTTATTGTTATTGTTGTTATTGTTATTATTATTATTATTATTATTATTATTATTATTATTATCATTATTATTATAAACAAAAGAAGCATCGAATGGCCATACAAAATGCCCTGTGATATTCTGTTAAGTTCCTGTACCGTTCTGATGTTCCATTCCTGCCGGAATCAGCTTCCTTTCATCTTTTCAGAGATGATGAATGAAGTACCAGTCAAGTAGCGGTAGGGTCGATAGAACCCGTTGGTCCCTCTCTCGAAAATATATGGACTTGATGTCAATAGAATCCGTTGCGCTTTCCTTCGAAAATGAATTGACTTGAGGTCGATAGAATTCTCCGTTCTGTCTTTCGAAAACGTAGAGGATTAGGATCGATGAAAAGCGTTACACATCCTCCCGAAATTCTATGGACTAGAATTCGAAATAATCCGCTACGCTCTTTCCCCAAAATGCATCGCCTTGGAATTGGTAGAAGCTGTTGCCCCTCTATCAAAATATATGGGTTTTGGGGCCAATGTTATCAGTTGATGCTTCCTTCGAAAATTACGGGTTGCTCATTTCCTTGAAAATGTATGGCATCGAAGGAGAGGAGCTTTCTCCGTCCGGGTTGCGGATCCGTGGAACAAGCTGCCAGACGAGATGGTGAAGATGCCATCGACCGCTTTGTTCAAAGCCTCCCTGGACCTCAAGTGGCCTGAACTCTTTACATGAACACCACCCTGTACTTAACTCCATGTCCCCCTACATGGCCTTGCTATTTGCTTTTGAGCCAAATTAACTAACTAACTAACTAACTAAATAACATATATATATATATATATATGCATATCTTTGGAAGGAAAAGCTAAATACATCGCCGTTATATCTTCGGGTGCTTTATAATCTAAGTTCAAATCATATCGAAGTCGTCTTTCTTAGATTCGATAAAATAAATAAATTTCTATATTTCTGACTTTGTACCCAAGTTAGAAATCGTCGTGCCATTGTTGTTATTACAATCATTGACGAAATGTGTCGTCGCTCGCTCCAAATATTTGGATATTTACCAAATTCTTTTGTTGTGGGTATGCGCAAAACTTTACATTGGGCCTAAATTTTGCCATTCTTTCGAGAAATATATGCAAATCTATACAAATAACCATATCTCAAATTCTTTCTACTAACAAAATCCATTTTCATCTTGAAAACCTTGTATGCTCACATTCCTAGTTATAAAACATGTGTGCTCGTGCATATACGCACATCTTAAAGGAAGCATTGATTATACTCTTCAGAAGTGATGAATAAGCATCAGCCTTGGGAGCTGACTGGCGAAAATGTTTAAAATGTCAGCTGAGATGCTTTTCCGTATATGCTCGGTCTTTTTGCATAACACGTTCAAACTTCACCATGGTTTACTTGGATAGTAAATTTAAACTGTCGCCTGCTCTGTTATTATCATCCGGCATCATAGATATCTTTGGCAGATGGGGGTTCTCTCTTGAAAGCATTCCAGTTAGGTCTCCGGTCTGACAATACCTTCTTCTTATTAATCTCCGAGGTCCTGCAAAGGGCCAGAAGCACTGCTCATCATTCTTGACTAAAAGATAACGAAGCAAATGAAATTTTTTTCGCTTTTAATATTTGGGTTGATTTAGGCTGCGAGCTGGCTGAATCGTTAGCACGCCGAACGAAATCCTTAGCGACATTTCGCCCGTCCCTACGTTCTGAGTTCAAATTCCGCCGAGGTCGGCTTTGCCTTTCATCCTTCCGGGGTCGATTATATAAGTACCGGTTACGCACTGGGGTCGATGTAATCCACTTAATTCCTTTGTCTGTGCTTGTTTGCCCCCTCTATGTTTATACCCCCTGTGGGCAATAAATAAATACATGGGTTGAATTAAAGGCGGCAAGCTGGTAGAATCGTTAGTACGCCGGGCGAAATGTTTATCGGTATTTCGTCTTTATGTTCTGAGTTCAAATTCCGCCGAGGTCGACTTTGCCTTTCATCCTTTCGAGGCTCGATAAATTAAGTACTAATTGCGTACTGAGGTCGATCTAATCGACTGGCACCATCCCCAACAATTTCGGACCTAGGCGGCGAGCTGGCTAAATTTTTAGCACACGAGGTCAAATGTTAAGCTGCATTTCGCCTGTATTTACGTTCTGAGTTCAAATTCCGCATAGGTCGCCTTTACTTTTCATCGTTTCTGGGTCTATAAAATCTTTTATGGGGTCGATGTAATCAACTTACTCCCCCTCCCGAAATTGTTGGCCTTGTACCAAAATTCGAACTAATATTTGGGTCTATTTCACAAGTAAAGACCTTCTCACATTTTGATGTCGACTTTCTATGTTTCTTCAGATATTTTCGTTCATATTTTGGTGTTGCTAATTTTATAAACATAACTACTTTTATGAAAATGGCAAAACACTCAAAAACAAACGAACAAGACATCAATGTTCACAAAAGGAAAATAAAATATCAAGGAAACCATAAAAAAAAAGCAAAACAAAAATGGGAACTTAGTATACGCAGATATTCAGAATGAGTAAAAGGGAAGGAAAACGACCTTTAACAGAAAACAATAACATTGTTCAGGACATTAAAAAATTATGGTACACAACAACAACAACAACAACAACAGAAACATCAACTACTGCGGCAACAATAGCACTTGTTCATATACGCATAGATTGCCAAGCAGAAGCGCAGAAAAAAATATGAAGGATATTTTAACAAAAGACTGTTGTGTTGTAAACAATAATTCTTTGAGAATAGTAGCAATAACAAAGACAATAAAAATAACAAAGCCAACAAAGACAACTCTTTCGTGTGCTCTGTCTGACGTACATGCGCACGTATCTTCAAAGGAAAGCGTTTCTAATCCTGCTCTTACTCCGACCTTTGCAAAAGTGCTTTTAACCATATGAGCTCTAGATATGGATTATTTAAGAAAGGGAATAAAATGGTGACATTGTATTTATTTCTTTACTACCCACAAGGGGCTAAACACAGAGAGGAGAAACAAGGACAGACATCCGGATTAAGTCGATTATATAGACACCGGTGTGTAACTGGTACTTATTTAATCGACCCCGAAAGGATGAAAGGCAAAGTCGACCTCCGCGGAATTTGAACTCAGAACGTAACGGCAGACGAAATACCTATTTCTTTACTACCCACAAGGATGAAAGACCTCGGTGGAATTTGAACTCAGAATGTAACGGCAGACGAAATACGGCTATCTATTTCACCTGGCGTGCTAACGATTCTGCAAGCTCGCCGCCTTTAAAATGGTAACATTATATCACAAAAACTTCTGTGGCTGGAAGAAAAGGATGGTAACTTACATTTGGAGGCACATGGCCTAGTGGTTAGAGCAGCGGACTCGCGGTCAAGGGATCGCGGTTTCGAATCTCAGACCGGGCGATGGTGTTTATGAGCGAAACACCTAAGCTCCACGCGGCTCCGGCAGAAAGTAATGGCGAACTTCTGCTGACTCTTTCGCCACAACTTTCTCTCACTCTTTTCTCCTGCATCTTGCAACTCACCTACGACCGACCAGCATCCCGTCCAGTACCAGTCGCGTACTGGGGTCGATCTAATCGACTGGCCCCCTTCCCAAAAATTTCGGGCCATGTGCCAAGAGTAGAAAAGCATATATTCTGCTTCCTTACTTACATTTGGAGAAGGTTTTACTCTTTTACCCCTATCAAAAACCTTTGCATCTTAATTCTGAGTATTGCGCCCCTTAACCCGTGCTGGGATTTTTCTTAATCTATTTCCATCTTGTTCAGTGTTGCTAGCAACTGGTCATGTAGGAGCTTCTCTCGCCATCGTTTTAACACACCATTTTATAGTTCCCCTTTTAATTTCGTTCTTCACTTTTTTTACAATTTTTCTCATCAATATTGTATCTTACTTCAGTAAAGGTCCTATTATACATCATATTTGCTGGCTTCCATGAAGAATAACACACTGTATTTTATTTTATTCATATTTTGTTACTATTTGAATTTTTCTCTTATACTTTACAAGTCTGTAGTCGTACAGTCAATATTGCATAAGAGTTTTCTTGTAACATAAACCATCTACTTCCTTACGTTTGTGGTAATTATAATCTTCCTCTGTCACATTTCGGGTGCTTCATTTTAAATTTGCACATTATTTTTCTTGCTCTTTCTCAACGTAGATCTTCTAATTCAATTATGTTTCTTGTTGAGAATATTGTAACTATAAATTATTACTGTGACAGCTGGAGTATTGGCTCCTTTCATCTTTTTTCCCCCCATTTATATTTATCTCCGTTTGTATATTAATCAAGTGCGCTTATAAAATTCGTTTCCAACATTTTCTTTCATTTGTGCGTGCTGAACTTTCTCTTTTTCAATAATTCCTAAATATTTGCAAATTTGAGTTTATTCTACTTCACCCCCTCTTTTTTTTTCTTTTTATCAACTAAGGCATAAATGTCCAAATCCGATGCTGATCCCTCTAGAAAATCCCTATATTGTCTGAAGTAGGGTTACTAATTGTCTATCAACCGTAGTTCATAACTTTGGGTCACCCATATTTAAAGGATACTCTTTTACTCTTTTCAGTCATTTGACTGCGGCCATGCTGGAGCACCGCCTTTAGTCAAGCAAATCGACCCCAGGACTTATTCTTTGTAAGCATAGTACTTATTCTATCGGTCTCTTTTGCCGAGCGCTAAGTTACGGGGACGTAAACACTCCAGCATCGGTTGTAAGCGATGTTGGGGAGAAAACAACTCACACACACAAAGACACACACATACACAATACACACACACATATATATATATTATATATATATATATATATATAATATATATATATATATATATATACATATACATATACGACGGGCTTCTTTCAGTTTCCGTCTACCAAATCCACTCACAAGGCTTTGGTCGGCCCGAGGCTATAGTAGAAGACACTTGCCCAAGGTACCACGCAGTGGAACTGAACCCGGAACCATGTGGTTTATAAGCAAGCTACTTACCACACAGCTACTCCTGCGCATTTGTTGCTAATTCTAGTCTGATTTTACATTTTAGTTAAAGTTATTAGCGCCAGAAAGAAAGGGAAGAATAGAAATCACTTTGGAATATTCGTGTCGTAAGAGAGATGGGGTTAGTTTTTATAATCTCATCTAATAAGCTGTCTCTGAAGGCGCATGGCTCAGTGGTTAGAGTATTTGGCTTAGAACAGAGAAGCTGTGATCTTGATTCCCAGGCCAGGCTATTTGCTGTGTTCTTGAGCAAGACACTTTATTTCACGCGGCTTCATTTCACTCAGCTGTAGAAATGAGTTCTTAAGTTACTAATGACAAGCTGTATCGGCCTTTGCCTTTTCTTTGGATAACATCGGTGGTGCTGAGAAAGGGAGGCTGGTATGCATGGACGACTGCTGGTCTTCCATACATAACCTTGCCCGGATTTGTGCCTCGAAAGGAACTTCCTAGGTGCAATCCCATGATCATTTGCGACCGAAGGAGGTCTTTACCCATTACTTTACCTATGGCTGTCTCAAATTCTACAGTTTATTCATAAAGTGTTTAACGTATATGCTTATTTGAGTTAAGTTACGGCTAATGTTTCTCGGATTCACTGTTAACAACATTCTAGTAATTTAATATACGCCACACACACACACACACACACACGGAATCTTTGCTTTCTGTACCACGAGTTACCAAAATATATATAGATCGCCAGGGGGTGATAGAATTGTCCACCAGGTCGAAAGATAGTTGGGGTTGACAAGTGTCGATAAAAAGGTCAGTGGTGGAGCTATAAAGTTCAGAGACCGAAGAAATTTACTTCTAAATATTTAAAATTAAAATACCCAATGATACAAACATAAAGAAAGAATGATAAAATTGCTACTCTTTAAAACACCGTGTGGTTTTTTGGCCAGAGGCCTACGTAAACAATTTATCCCAAAAAATAGAAATGACAATTTTATAATTTATATTATAACAATAAATAAAAGAGTATGGTTGAAATAGCTTTAATCTCTCTCTCTCTCTTTCTCTTTTTACTGCTTTAGTATATTCAACCGTATGACCTACGTCTTTGATGTGGTTCTTTTGATTTTGAAAGAAAAGTTACAACTAGTATATCAATGTTGATAGGAAATATACGTAATTATTTAACCGATATTTTAAATTAATGATCCGCATTTGTTCGCTTTCATAGCAAGTATTCTTATCAAAATATTGGGTCTACAGACACACACACAAAGAAAACAACTACAATAAATGTTTAAAATTTCGTAATAAATATATATATAAAAAACATACTTTTAAAGTGAATTTTTGCTTCAAGAAATAAATTTCACAAAACTATCTATATTATCTCCGACCGTTCAAATATCACTAATTACTACGCGCGAACTTGTAGTCATGTGTGCATATATGTGTAAATATAAACACATATATACTAATGATATTGCTTCAAGAGATGGAGGGGGGGGGATCAAATTTTCCTATGAAGCACAAGCGCTGGTTGCACTGTACTTCTTTTTATTGCTATCAGTCAACTAGTTAGCTAATTAACTAATTAATTGTTGCATCAATCATTTAATAAATCAATTAGCTGCCTTGTCAGAGTCATTTCATCCTTTCACATCAAAAAACTTTCAAAAGAAATATAACCGATTAGTACTTGTATATATTATATATATATATATATATATATATATTATATATATGTACTTGTATATATAAATATATATATATATTCTCTTGTATATATTGTTTGTATAGATGTTTATCGAAAGGTTCAATAGATTAATACGTTTAAGCCTAGATCGATGACAGTAATAATGTATAAAATAATAGGTTATTCGTTATTCATACTAACATTCAAGCAAACACACAGACAACACACACATATGGCTCATTGAATGGAATATGCATCTTGTAATTCATGATTCACGTCGTTGCATATACGGGCGTGTGTATAAACATATATTAATGATTTCAAGTTTTTGGTACAAGGCCAGCAAATTCGGGGTAGGGGCAAGTCGATTACATCGACCCCAGTGTTCAAATGGTACTTATTTCATCTATTGCGGAAAAATGAAAGCCAAGGTCGACCTCGGCGGAATTTGAACTCAGAACATAAAAGGCAGTCTTAATGCTGCTAAACATTTTGCCCGGCGTGCTTAGGATTTTGCCAGTTCAGTTCGCCTTACACACACAGACACACACCACACACACACACACACACACACACACACACAGACACACATACACAGCACACAGACACGCACATTGGTACCACATTCATCCCAATTATTTTACTAAAAAAAAATTATTCGTAAGTATACGGTGTTGATTACACACTTTCCTTTGTGTCGATTATACTATATCACACACACACACACAAACACACACACACATACACATTGCTCTATGCATGAACTAGATTTAATATTTATTGTAAAATAGTCAGTGAATATATTTTGCCATTGCTTAGTATCGTATATTCATGTACACGAAATACGTGGTCACGATCGTATATATATATATATATATGTGTGTGTGTGTGTGTGTTTATACATCATTGCTCAGTGATTCCAATAGAGTCAAAACGTGGAATATAAATTTCCTTATTACAGGCTTCACGCACCTTTAGGTATAGACGAGTCTGTCCAACCAGTAAGTCATCTCGCAACCAAAGTTCTATTATTCTACCACATTTATTACTTCTTATAAGCAGTGTGTGCCTTTGTGCATGAAGAGCTAAGGAAATCAACCTTCAAGACCCTCAGATGTTAGTGAGTGGAAATAAATGAATCCATAATATAAATTCATTTCGTAATATTCTACATGATTTAGTCTTTGTAAATGAAAACTGCAAATGTTCTCCATAAACACAGAATCCATACCGAATGTCCATAAAGAGTCTCCATACAGAATCCTTGCAACTGTGAACTGAAGCTAAGGAAATCTATAAAAACTTTTACCGTCCCCACTTCGTTCTGTTTTATATAAATGAGCACATCTATGGAGATTGAAATTCGAAAAAGTCAGCCCTTCCCCCACAGACTTAGAAGTGTTTGGAATAAGGTATATTAGGCGCAGGAGTGGCTGTGTGGTAAGTAGCTTGTTTACCAACCACATGGTCCCGGGTTCAGTCCCACTGCGTGGCACCTTGGGCAAGTGTCTTCTACTATAACCTCGGGCCGACCAAAGCCTTGTGAGTAGATTTGGTAGACGGAAACTGAAAGAAGCCCGTCGTATATATGTATATATATATATATTTGTGTGTGTGTGTGTGTGTGTTTGTGTGTCTGTGTTTGTCCCCCTAGCATTGCTTGACAACCGATGCTGGTGTGTTTATGTCCCCGTAACTTAGCGGTTCGGCAAAAGAGACCGATAGAATAAGTACTGGGCTTACAAAAGAATAAGTCCCGGGGTCGAGTTGCTCGATTAAAGGCGGTGCTCCACCATGGCCGCAGTGAAATGACTGAAACAAGTAAAAGAGTATGCAAAATTGAGTAGTATATATATATCATGCATGCATACATACCTACATGCATATGTACATTAAAAAGGAGCATGGAGCGAGTAACATTTTATTACGTAATACAACAATTGCTGCAGACGTGGCTGAGTGGTAAGAAGCTTGTTTCCTAACCACATGGATCCGGGTT
Source organism: Octopus sinensis (assembly GCF_006345805.1). Lineage (NCBI taxonomy): Eukaryota > Metazoa > Mollusca > Cephalopoda > Octopoda > Octopodidae > Octopus > Octopus sinensis. The sequence continues at coordinate 44,499 of NW_021833805.1, forward strand.
TAGTGCCAGTCCATGACACCTTGGGTCAGTATAGCCTCTGGTCAATCAAAACTATGTGAATGGATTTGGGAGATGGAAATCGAAAAAGAAGCGAAGAATTAGTTACCTTTGATGAGCTTTAATTTTAAGCGAAACTGCACCAGTATGTAGATCTCGCTCGCTGTGGGACGGTTATCTCTCCTGTCGGTACATAGACATGTGCCTTTTTTGCAGCTCTAAGGGTTTTATTTCCAGCAATGTATGTACTACTCTGCACCGTCAGTTACAATTAGTGACAATTGAATTTTTCCTTGTTGGTTTTATATTGTGTATAGCCGCCTTCGTTATGCTATATATATATATATATATATATACATTTGCATGTATACACACACACTAACACACACACAACACACACATATATATATATATATATATACATATATATATATATTTATGATATATAATATATTATATTTATATATTATATATACATATATATACGTACATATATATATACATACATAATATAATATATACATATATATATATACATATATATATATGTGTTGTTGCGTGTGTGTGATATATATGTGTGTGTAGGTGTGTGTGTGTCTGTGATACCTTTACCTTACACTTGCATTCCCAATTTACCCACATTAAGACATTTTACAGAAGTGGTTACCAACCGGTGTTTATATATATATATGATTTTGCTCATAGATTTTATAAAAGATTTTGGTTATACTTCTAACAATCCACTAAGTATTTAAACAATTTTTGTAATACAATTCCTAATTTTACTGGTTTCAATTTTGGAACAAGGCCAGCAATTTGGAGTAGAGGTTAAGTCGATTACATCGAACCCAGTGGTACATATTTTATCGAAAGGCAAAGTCAATTTTGGCGGCATTTGAACCCAGAACGTAATGACGGAAGAAATACCCCTAAGCATTTTACATGGCGTGTTAACATTCTGCCAGCTCGCTGCTTTACAGTTCCTAATAATATTTAATAATAAACATATAATAAGATTTATTAAAACACAGGTGATAGGGAGGTGGAGTACAACAGTTATCAAAAGATTCCATTGGCAAAAAATAGTTGAGAAACACTGTTTTAAAACACAGAATCAGAAATCACGGCAATGGACATAGTGACCTACATACTCAACTTCCAAATTCTCGCCCGAATATTCATATTACTGCTAACAATCATTAGCCTCATATCTCTTGTTTTATTTAACCTCGTACGATAACCTGTGTGATTTTATTTTCTTTCAGTAGATTCTGGCACTTTATTTAATTTTATTATCGACTACACTGTGCGTAGTGAGTTTTATTTTGCGTGTTAGTTGTCCTTGCATGCGCGCTAACATCTCGCTGTGAATGTATATGTTTGTATGTATGCGTGTGTGTGTGCTTATATATATATATATATGTATATACACACATATCTCTCTCTCTCTCTCTGTCTCTCTCTGTCTCTCTCTCTCTCTCTCCTCTCTATATATATATATATATATATGCATATATATATACACCTAAAACATACTATGTGCGCACATATATATACACATACACTCATACACAGACACAGACACAAATATATGGTAAATGAAGAACAGAAGAAGGAGTATACGAGAATTGTTATCATTAATCACAACAATCGTTTCGACACATCCAGCATCGATCCCTCACGGATGGGACACTTAACAAACTTAACAACTGGTTCGGGAGTATCCGGCGGTGCATTTGTGTCTCATCGGGTGATAAATAGAAATAACTTGTTAAAATAACAATTCCGCAATATATCTTCTCATTTCGTAGAAAGAAAAGATGCAAAACGAATGAAATACCTTATTTTATATAGAAGATCAAAAATAAAATCACAAATGCAAACAAGAGACGAACACGCAATACAGCGACAAAAGTATCGAAAATAACCGTTGACAGATATGGATGTATAAAACCCCTCGCGTATATTGCATGGTGCGTGCGCACTCGCTCATACAAGCATCTGCGAAAATGATAACATACGAGTACGTGTGGTTTGGTGTACACACGATCACAAAGCGAGTTAAATAAATACTTGGCATTTATAAGAATGGGGAGATTAAAGCTAAATTTAATTCATCTATACTGCTCTCTCTCTCTCTCCCTCTCTCTCTCTATATATATATATATAATTATATATGTATGTATGTATGTATATATATATATATATATACATTATCTCCCCTACTCCCTAGCTCTCCTGCGTGACCCTTCTGTCCACCCTTCGCCATCATAGATCGCTAGCCACTACACATTCTTTATTTTCTCTCCTTGTTTCTTTTTGTGTTCCTTTCTGTGGAAGAGCGTAAGCCCGAAACGTTAAAGACTTTTTCACTTCCCGAGCGTTATACTAATACATCGTTTGTTGTCTACACTACTTGTCGTCGTCTTTTGTTTTCTTCGTGAATTCTCCCTATATACATATATATATATATATATATATATATATATATATATATATATATGTATATAAATTATAATCTTATCTAACAGGTAATACTCCGTAACACTGAGTTCATTTCCGGAATAATCTGTAGATGTGGAAAGAAAACGTGTAGAGAAATGGTTACGGCAATGATTTGAAACGACCCATAGTTACTTCCGGTTACACTGTTACAGTTCTGTTTATGGAAAAAGGTTTGCTACATGTGTGAACTGGAAATATATGTTTGATAGCAGATCCTTGTACTTCGAAAGAACCTATCTTTTCTTAGGAAATGGGATTTGATATTAGAGACATTTGAAGTTAAGTCTGCTTCATAAGGTGGAAATAAAGGTTACATGAAGGTATAGGTTAAAGAAACTACTGAGGTAAATGATTTCTCACCTTGAGGATATAGAAACGGAAATTGAGATTGTCGTTTATATGAGAGATGTTAAATTTAAAGGGGTTAAGGAGAATGTATAAGAGCTCGTGGCCAAAATATCTGTGGCAATCTATTCAGTTATGTGGTTGTATATGTTTCTAGTTTCAGAAGATACTTTCCAAAGTGACAGCATTTAGTGAAGTTCTATGACCTGACACTTAAATAAATCTGAAAATTTATATATTCCAATACACATAAGTTTCAATAAATGTGCGGTTGCACGAACTCTTGTGAATATTAGGCCTTTCTTTCATCAGATAATTATTTAGGACGTCGTTCGGTAATATGAAACGCATAATTATTAATTATTAGCAGTAAGACATGATATTTTAATAAATGTTTAAACTTTACTATAAACATAAAGTAGTCTTGTTTCGTTTGGAGTTACGACTGTAATAAAGTATGTGTGTGTATGTGTATGTGTTGTGTGTGAGTGGTTGTTTGTGTATCTGTGTGTGTATGGATGTATATTTATATAAGTATACATATGCATGTAAATATGTATTTCTGCGTACACATAGAGGCATGTTTACACACATTTTCACACCTATACACGCGAACAAACAGATGGATGCCTACGTATACAGATATAGACTCACACACATACGAATATACATCTATACAATACACGTAACAACAGACATGCACGTACACACATAGACACACAGACATATATATATATATATATATATATATTATATATATATTAATATATATATATAATGAAATAGTGAGTTGCGTGGTGTGTCTGTATAATGTAATGTCGGAGATAATTAGTTTAAGAGATAAACTGTGGTGTTTAAAACGAGCGTGTGCATTGTGTGAGAAAAGGCGGTAAAGTATTTGAGTTGTTTAATAGCAGCTGAGGAAACTCGGTTTTCTTAATATTCGTTGGTCAGACAACAGAAAATTCACACTCGCATGTTGCACTTAAAAACACACGGCTCCCTTTAACGTCTCTCCCCTCCTCTCTCTCTCTTTCTCCGTGTCTGACTTTCTCTTTCTTCAGATCAAACCATGAATACCTATCCGGTTGCGTCTCTCTTTCTCTGTCCCTCTATTTATTGCTGTTCCTCTTTACTCTCTTTCTCTCTTTCTTTGTTCCTCTCTATCTTTATTCCTCTCTATCTTCGTTTCTCCATTCCTCTTCCCTTGTTTGTTTCTTTCTTTCTTTCGCTTTCTCTTTCTGGTTTTCTTCCTCTCTTAGTCTTTCTCCTCCAGTTCTTCAACCACACACACACATTATACACCCTCTTTCTCTCTTTCTTCCTCTCTTGCCCTGTCTCTCCTTCCCTCTCTCTGTTTCTCTACCTCTACCTCTACCCCTCTTTCTCATAATCTCCCCAGACTCTATCTCTCTCTCTCTACGCTTCTCAAAACCTACTTCAGATGGCTTTATCTCCTCCCACCTTTCCTATCTCTCTCAGTCTCTCCCTCTCCCTTTCACTCTCATTTCATCTCATACTTCGCCACATCTCACTCTCTCCCTCTCCTTTTCTCATTTTTCCAACGTGTCTTTATGTCTCTACTACATCTCTCTCTCTCTCTCTCTCTCTCCCATTTCTTTCTCCGTGTCTCTCTGTCTCTCTCTATTTCTATTCCTTCGCTGTTATACTGATACGTTATACTGATATAAGTCTTTGAAAGAAAAGACCGTGTGAAAAGAAGTCGTGTATCTCAATATACGGCCAGGCCCCTTCGCACACCCGTATCGATATAGGTTCACACCCATCAACATTGACACGACATATGCGCATTGATACGAATACATACATGCACACATAAATACATACATACATATACGTATACACATGCAAAAACACATGCACACACACACACATATATATGTATATACATGTATATGTGCATATATATATATGTGTATATATATATGTATATATAAATATGCATATATATATATATATATATATATATAATATATATATATGTATGTGTGTATGTATATGCACGCACACACACATATACATGTATATGTATATAACTATATCTACATGTCTGCGTGTATATACACCTATACCTATGTATATATACATGTGCGTGTGTGTATATATATATATATATATAGGTATACATACTTATATGCATTCATACTACATAAAAACATATATGTATAAACATGTGTGTTTGTGTATATCCATCCATACATACATGCACACACACGCACACACATATATATATATATACACACACACACACACACACATATATACACACACACACGCACATATATATAATATATATGCTAGACACAAGTATTTCGCATACACACTTATGTATAAGCAATTGTGCGCGTTTGTATTTGTATGTATAGTGTGTATGTGAATGTCTGTGTTTGCATGTGTGTATGTGTGTGTGTTTGCGCACGCGCCCAGTTGTATCCAGTGAACTGGTTGTTGGCCACGCTGGGGCATGCCCTTTTCAGGTTACAAAATCGCGTGTAATGCATTTTACAGAGTTGGATATGACTTGGCAATTTCACAATTTGACAGCTTTTATTTCTTCGTAAAGGTACACACAGAAGTTAATGTGCATGCACTTATACACACAGCAGCAAACGTATACGCCTGTAACCAATATGGCGTGATTTGGTGTGAAATTAAATATACGTACATACATACATACATACATACATACATACATACATACATATATGTGTGTTTATATATATATATATATATATATATATATATATATTATATATATATATGGATACACACACTACTTATATACATATATATACATATATATATATATATATATATATTATGTATATAAGTTATATATGCATATATGTAAATACATATGTATATATAAGATATATATGTTAAATATGTTACTCCATACATACATACATACATACATATATATATAAATATATATGTGTGTGTGTGTGTGTGTATGTACAAAGAGAGTAAGAAAGAGAGAAAGAGAAAGAAAGAGTGTAGGACAGACACGCAGATTGATGGAGAGATAGATAGATAGATAGATAGAAAGATAGATAGATAGATAGATAGATAGAAAGATAGATAGATAGATAGATAGATTGATAGAAAGATAGATAGATAGATAGAAAGATAGATAGATAGATAGATAGATAGATAGATAGATAGATAGATAGATAGATAGATAGATAGATAGATAGATAGATAGATAGACTGAGAGGCTGGTAGATAGATATATGTGTTCAGACGTACACATATGACTTATTAGTCGTGAAACTACTTTGATTTTGCTGCTCCGTGTTTCCCGCCAAACACATGCTTATGTATTATATCACACGTCTATGTTCATATTTAATCACACATGCGTGTGTGCATGTTCTTCTCGTCCTATTTTGACTTTTAGAATAAATTTTAACCGGCCACCAGCTTGGTAGCGAGTGTGTGAATGAAAGCTTTTTCGTTTTAGCTATCGTACTTTCAATCTCGAGCGGCAGAAACGTTAGCACGCCGGGGGAAATACTTAGCGGTATTTCGTCTGCCGCTACGTTCTGAGTTCAAATTCCGCCGAGGTCGACTTTGCCTTTCATCCTTTCGGGGTCGATAAATTAAGTACCAGTTACGCACTGGGGTCGATGTAATCGACTTAATACCTATGTCTGTCCTTGTTTGTTCCCTCTATGTTTAGCCCCTCGTGGGTAATAAAGAAATAGGTATTTCGTCTGCGGTTTCGTTCTGCGTTCAAATTCCGCCGAGGTCAACTTTGCCTTTCATCCTTTCGGGGTCGATAAATTAAGTATCAGTTACGCACTGGAGTCGATATAATTGACTTAATCCGTTTGTCTGTCCTTGTTTGTCCCTTCTGTTTTTAACCCCTTGTGAATAGTAAAGAAATAGGTATTTCGTCTGCCGCTACGTCCTGAGTTCAAATTCCGCCGAGGTCAACTTTGCCTTTCATCCTTTCGGGGTCGATAAATTAAGTATCAGTTACGCACTGGAGTCGATATAATTGACTTAATCCGTTTGTCTGTCCTTGTTTGTCCCTTCTGTGTTTAACCCCTTGTGAATAGTAAAGAAATAGGTATTTCGTCTGCCGCTACGCCCTGAGTTCAAATTCCGCCGAGGTCGACTTTACCTTTCATACTTTCGGGGTCGATTAAATAAGTACCAGTTACGCACTGGGGTCGATGTAATCGACTTAATCCGTTTGTCTGTCCTTGTTTGTCCTCTTTGTGTTTATCCCTCTGTGGGCAATAAAGAAATAAATCTTCAGAAGTTCTTGCAGACTTTTGTTCTTCCTGTTATAGTGCTCATCTTTAGCGTATGAATTAAGGATTTGCATTCTCTTCCCAAGATGTATGTATTCTGTATGTATATGTGTATGTGTGTGTGTGTGTGGAGAGAGAGAGAGAGAGAGAGAGAGAGAGAGTGAGAGAGAGATAGAAAGAGAGAAGGAGAGAGATGTGAAAGTGCTCGATGTCTTCCTGACCAATACATGAGACAAGATAATTCCAACCCTTTCTTTTTTCTTCTCCCTATTTTCCAACCAATTATCTGCTGTTTCTACTGAGAGGTTCTACAAATGCCAGCAAAATGTAGTAACGAACGGTTTTCGTTTGATATAAATAAAAGACACTTGAGTGACAATGGATAAATGAAAAGAAATTTTGTGAGACATATGGCAGTTCGATTTGAAGGGAAAAAAAAGGAGTCGAAGCAATTAATTATTGAATTTGAAACAAAAGGCAATAATTGATACAAAGTCCTTCTAATGACATACGCAAGGGTGAGATTTTGAGAGAAAGCATTTAAATGATAAAAAGTGGATGGTGAGAGACAGGTGTAGGAAATTTACAAAATTTGTTTACACAGCTTTTCAAAAACTTCTCAAATAAAATTCAAATTCAAGTGGGAGATTTTCACATTCTTCAAGAATATAAAACCAATCTGTCGGAAGAATAAAGTTATTCAAAATATATTTCGATGTCTGCATTTCAATTTCCTAAATTAATTCGCTGCTTGAATTTAGCAGATTAAAGAGAAGAATGGGGATTAACATAATTTTCAGTCGTGCATAAATTACAAAAAAAAAAAAAAAAATAAAAAAAATAAAATAAAATAAAATATGCTTTTGAGAAGCTGGTTATTGATCTATTAATTTTAAAGACTTAGCAACTGTAAATTCGGCGCCTGATAAATAATGATTGTTTCATCCTCCAGATTCCTAATATATTCTTTTCTATTCTAGGAACAAAGCCCGAAATTTTGGAGGAGGGGGCAAGTCGATTAGATCGACCCGAGTACGCAACTGGTACTCAATTTATCGACCTCAAAAGGATAAAAGGCAAAGCCGACCTCAGCGGAATTTGAACTCAGAACACAAAGACGGACGAAATACCTATTTCTATTTCTTTACTATCCACAAGGGGCTAAACACCGAGAGAACAAACAAGGACAGACAAACGGATTAAGTCGATTATATCGACCCCAGTGCGCAACTGGCACTTATTTAATCGACCCCGAAAGGATGAAAGGCAAAGTCGACCATGGCGGAATTTGAACTCAGAACGTAAAGACGGACGAAATACCGCTAAGCATTATTGCCCGGCATGCTAACGGTTCTGCTAGCTCGCTGCCTAAGATTCTTAATATATTGTAATACCGTTTCTCAGCCTTTCTGAAAATATAGTAAAATGTTTCTTCTTTTGGAATCATGTTTCCTAAATCCTCCGTTTATTTCGCACGGAGATCCCTGGCAAATTATACTCTGCACCACGCCTTCATTAAACCCTTCCGGGCGGATTTAGTATTGAGAGTCTGTGCTGTGTTTCGGTATGCGGCGTTTCAGCATCTACATCATTTTTCATACAAGGAATGTTACAGTGTATTTACAGATCCTACTTGGCGTGGTACATTTGAAAACATGGCACCGCACAGAGCATCGCACTGCTCACACACATAGTAATTCCATACGGCCAGTACTGCTTCCCATCTGCAAGGGGCAATATTTTAGAATTTACACTGGCATTGGATATTTAATGATGAGAAGTGTCATGGTTTCTTCTGTCGATTCTACGTATAAAATTAGCAAAGTTTAGAGATGGTTTAGTGAGACGCTACGTCCAAGCTAAAAAGTGGATTTTACGGAACTTTGTTTGCAGTTGCGTTGTATTTTAAGTAAGAATAATATTATTGACTTTTGCCATGGAAAGGTTAAAAGATGCTTGATGCATAGAAATATTAGATATGCCTCTGCAAATATTGATAACTAACATTTGAAATCTATAGAAGAATGATTCGAATTATTGGAATATATAAGTATGTATAATTACACACGCACACACTCACACACACAGACATACAGAGACAAACACAATCTCTCTCTCTCTTTCTCTCTCAAACACACACACACACAGACACACAGTCACACACATTAGGTTCTTATAGGGTTTCCAACTTGTAGAAGTTTTTGAATGTTTATTTCTGAGAAATTAACCTCAGAGAAAGTTCACGATTTATATTCCTATCAAAGCATATTTTAAGCAACATCATAACTGCACACTACTGCAATAAATAACCAATGAATTTGATCCCAGTACAGTCATCATAATATAATACAGCTTTCCTAACCTGTATTACAAGTCTTCGCAACAGCCATGATGTTGGTTTCAATAAGATGGTGATGAAGTATCTTCCGAAATAGTCTTTTTATGAAAAAGAGGTGAAGACAATATTAATAAAATCAATAATTTTGTATGGTATTTTATATACCTGTATTTGACTTTGTTGTCCAAATAGATGTCATTGACCATGTTTAATTTTATATACATTACTTAGGCCCTGCATATATTCTCTCTTTTGTAAGTCTAAGTCTGTTGGTTCCTGGATAATTGTCGTGCTGATAACGTCTATTGAGGTAGAAACACATGTCCCCGACTCTAGACAAGAAGCCCTTCCTCTTCCCTGAATAATTCTTGACTCTCGAGATGATCACACCTTTACATATGGAGCTGATCTTAATTAGCATTTGGTAATTGAAACGCTCTCTCTAATAGGAAGGATAATTCTAAAGACTCAAAAGTTTATGTTGTATGGTACTCCATACCAGGATGTCTCTTTCTTTCTTTCTTTCCTTCTTTCTTTCTTCCTTTCTTTCTTTCTTCGTTCTTTCTTTCCGTCTTTCTTTCTGTCTTTCTGTCTTTCTTTCTCTCCCCTTTCTCTCCCCTTCTCTCTCCTCACACATATGTATAAAGCTAAGTATGACTATATATATATATATATATATATATAGAGTATATATATATATATATATATATATATTATATATATATATGTGTGTGGTGTGTGTGGTATGTGTCTGTGTGTGTGTGTGTATGTGTACATATATAAGTAATCTCCACAGTAATCTTCCACTTTACTAGAATGAAGAACAACTCGGAATAACGAGACTAAGACATTGAAAATTTAAAAGCCGCTAAAAAGTATTTCCATCATCAGCAGTCAAACAAATATCACAATGGTTTTGACACCTGAGCAATACCAACACACACACACATACATACGTATATATGGGTGTGTGGGTGAGTGCTTGTGCGTGTGTGTATATATAGATAGAGAGAGAGTGAGAGGAAAAAAGGAGA
>NW_021833806.1:0-54106 GCF_006345805.1 Octopus sinensis
CAATCAACTTTGTATGAGGGGACAGTATCAAAGTGCTAGTGAGCATTCTTTTATTAACCATTTCTTAAATAAAGAGTTTGGAAATGGGTACATATATTCTGAATGGGTTGATGTCAAGAATGCTTTCGATTTTCTGGACCATGACTTTTTATTTCATGTAATAGATTGTTCTGGGATTATTATTATTATTTAACCCAATAATCATCAACAGTTAATTAGGGTAATTAATTATGTGATTCCAACAATCCTCAAGATCTTTCTCAGCTTTTCCCGATGTTGGACTCTTGACCCAACGCAAGTGCGGGACGGGCGGGGGGCAGTTTTTGTGAGGAATTGAATCGGGTTGATGTGTTTCGGGTTTGTAAGGTCTTAGTTCTTTGGCAGATGGTCCTAAGAAGCCCTTTCCATCTTTTTTAATAAGGTAGTCCAGCGGACTCGCGATAATGTTGTTCAAGTTGGAAATTTTCTTTTTACTAGCCGCGGCTCGGCATAGTGTAGTCTCAATTTTAAGATGTTTAGACCATGAGAGATTAGTACCCCATGCGGCGCAGGCATAGCCAATTGTAGGTTCGATGAATTATTTGTAGAGAGTGCCGAGAGCCGGGAACGGTTTCTTTAGTCCGCCAAATATCGATTTGATTAGTCCAATCTTTCTCTGACTGGATCCGATGGCCTTCTCTAGATGGGCAGTAAAACACATGTGGGTGTCAAAAGTGATTCCCAGAATTTTAGGGTTCTTCGTGAATGGGATCTTTTCGTTCTCCAGAAAAAAATCAGCAGTACGGCTTCCGAGTCTCTTGTCCGACGTAAGTAAGATAGTGGACGATTTTTCTTAGTGATGGTATCGTTGAGGTTCTTTATTTCTTTTCTTCCTCTGGGAATAGAAATTAGATTCTTTTTAAGAAAGTTTCTTTTTCTGATAAGGATTTTTGTCTCCTGGTCGAGATTTTCGTCGAAGTGATGGTAAGTGTATTTTGGAATAAATAGTTTTCTACCCAGCAAAGTCGCCTCATTTAGGCACTTGACAGCTCCGTGGATTGATTTTAACAGTTTACTATCAAAGTTTTGCAGCATTGCGTCGATGAAGTTAACATATCCCTCTCAGTTTGCGCTCTTGTAATCGAAAAAGGACATAGCTTTGTTCGTACGAGGAAGGGCTTTCTTGATCCTGATGATGATTGGATTGTGATCTGAATAAAGATCGTAGTCTACTGCTTATGAAATGGCTGAGGATAAGTTAGTTGAGGATAGTGTAATGTCCGTAGATGTTAAGTGTTCGGTATCCTTATAAGGTGTTTCAGTGTGGGTCTTCGGATTGTTAAGGAAAGACATGGCAGAGAGTTGTTTCAATAGAGACCATCCTCTTGAGTCTGCCCGTTGGGATTTAAGCCAAGTCGGATGCTTTGCGTTCAAATCTCCGCAAATTAAAAGGTTCTTTAAATTGGATAGCTTTGAGAAGTTTTGGTTGAATCCCTTTGGACAAGACAGGAGGGGTGGAACATATATGTTGACAATAGTTATCTTTCCAAATTTAGTAATCAACGTAATTCCAGATATTTCTGATACGCCGTCCTGAATAAAGTCATCCGAGGGGTTCGTATAGTGCAAATCGTTTTTGATAATAAACAGAAAGCCTCCGCCAAGTTGGTTTAACTAATCTTAGCGGATACAGTTATATCCCGGGAATGAGGGAGTAATAGAGGAAAGTGTTAATTTGTTTTCTTGTAAGGCAGCTACATCGATGTTGTGTTTTTTGAGGTATGTCCGTAATTCAAGAACTTTCCCTCTTATTCCATTGATGTACAGTTGGAGTATGGTTAGATGTGGTCCTGGATTCTCCTTAACATCGCCCGAAAGCAGAATGCTCGAGCCTTTCGTCCATCGGGGGCTGAGATCCCGAGATTGTCGTCTGGATAATTCCAGCTGGGAAGAGTGAATGGTTCTTTTCTCGAATGCTTTAGGAGCATTCTGTGCGCCTCCACAGTTGTAACAACTGGTGAACCACATGACGCAACGTAAGATATTCTTTTGGGTTGTTAACTGTGTGAAAAGTATTGTACAAATGTGGACAGTGAAGCCCATTTGTTTAGTTGGTCCGATGAATGACTGCTGTCAGGACACTTCATTTAAAACAACGCGACCTATAACAACTTTTTCTTAACGGAAAGGTAGAGAGTAGAAACTAGTAGCAAATTCTTTCTCAAAAAGGGAAAGAGAAGTTTAGAACAGTAAGGAGTAAAAATCTCAGTTAAATAGTGTAACCTTAGTTAAATTTTGTTTATATAATAAGCAAGTATAAAATCAATTTTTAAGTCAAAATTTCTGCTTTATGTTTTAAAAATATTAAAAAATAGGTTTTCTCGCTTAATGAATTAATTAGATTATCGAGATTCGTAGCCACTACTTTTGGAATTCACTGACGATTTTAAAAAATCATGTAACTCATTTTTCATTTTTCGACATTCTTCAATCTCATTATTCTAATAAACATAATTAGGTTAATAAGAATAATAACCATTATTAACTCCGATGAACTTATTTCTTCACTCATATCAGAACTATAAATCTGATTTTTGAATGACTGATTTTTGAGTTTAGATTTCGATCGATTATTATTTGTAGAATTCATATCTTTTCTCACAATTTTTTCTTCACAGAAATTTTTAAGAGGGGGGAGAGGAGGTAGTGGCAGACAAGATAGCATTTGGGATCCTATTGCATTGTTGTTTATGCATTTATGTTTTTTGTATTCTGAAAATGCATGTTTAATTAGTTTGGATTTTTCATTAACAATTTTGTCATTTTTTGTTACAAAATCGTTCTAAAATTCTATAACATTATATGAAAACTTTTTTTTGAATCATTTCGCTAAAAATAAGATCATTTGAATTAAAAGAACATTGATATATCAGAAAGCCAGATTTATGAATAAAGTAATCTTCTAATACATTCTCGGAAAATTTGTTTGGAAAATAAATCAATATTTTTGACAACTTTGTTACTATTTATTATTTTTTGCAATTTTTATACTTTTTTCATGAATCACACTTTTATATGAAACTTTGTCGTCGATTTGCATTTCAATAAGCAATTTATCTAAATAGACATTAGAAAATATTTAATTTGAACATTATTTAAATTTATGGTTACTTATTTTATTGTTTTGAAACAAGAATTATATTGTTTATTTATAGTTTAGTTTAATTGTCTTACAATTGGCATTTTTTAAAAATTTTAATATTTTATTGACTAACGCCTTTATGTTTTCGTCTTTACCATTAATATTTTTACAAAAGATTAATTTGTGTTTAATATAACTTGAGTCTATAATGAATAAAATAATATGTACCAAATAATTTCATTGCTTTGAATTTTAACGAAGAAAATATACATTCTCGTAATATAAAACTCAAAAAAATTTCTTGACTTTCTAATAATCGATTTGAGTTATCGCAGTTATCTGATACTGATACACTTTTATTGCACATAAAAACAACCGTTTGGAGCTACAAAAACGACAGTTTTTGGAATAATAGAATGTTTAAGTAGTATTGAACAGATTAATTTAGGCATTGGGCTATAAATTGTTTGATTGTTTGAAAGGGCTGATTTCATCCCAGTTGTTTGAATTCTAGGTTGTTTTGGATATTTCTATGTTATACAAATTAGATAATAATACATTAGAGAGCATCCGACACAGTTTTTCAAATTAATTGCGCCAAGTTAATTTATATTTTATTTGATAACAAATCTACAAAATTTAATCGACTTAATGCCGCTAGCCGAGTAAAGTGATACCAATAAACTATTCTTTAATAATATTTTCAATTACAAACAGATGTTTTTCAGTAACCTCTCGATGTCGTTTATCCAATAAAACTAATTTATCAAATAATATTTATTCTTCTATTGAAAATTTTGTATTTAATACAATGAGAAGTTGTTAATTGAACATTTTTTTAATGGTGACGAATTTTTAAAAAATATTTAAGCATCTTCTCTTCGAAGTGAAAAAATATTTTATCAAAACAGGATGCCGCATGCATAAAAAGATAAAAGAAAGATAAATTAATATCTCCAGATTTATTTCAATCGTAAAGTTAATTGTCTAATTTGTATTAAAGGTCAGACATCAAAAACAATAAATTTAATTGTTTCCAGACTAAAATAGCAATAATTTTGATGCATCAAAGAAATCAATTTAAATGGTTCCCATAGTTTTCTATTTTAAATGAAATTAAAACAATGCTGCTCTATTTGATCTTTTAAGTAGATTCTCTCAATGTAAAAAAGCTTTTGTTTACAACATGCCAGGTAGATATGGCTGATATGTTCGGTTCGACGCCGAGAACGTATTCGTGCAGGTAGCGTCCCACAAAAGGAAACGGCTTTCCTGGAATGGAAAGATTGTCAGTTCGTTCGGTGTCGGATGCGTCAAAATTGATGGAAACCCCACAGCCTAAACGACAAAGATAAGGCATCATTTAAAGCCGCGTTTCAGGAGAAACGACATTGGTTCAGACCGAATCGGAGAGCAACTCCAATTCTGAGGAAAATTGTCGTCGAGGAGAGTTCCTGTGGATGCGCTCAGCTAGGCGCTACCCTCATAAGTTGCAGCAGAGAGGAGGAAATTGGATTTTGTCTAAACAGACGGAAAGTCTTCGTCTGGGAATTTATAATCACTGTATTATTTTATGGAATTTTAAATAAAATTCTTTATTTTAGTAAAATTTTTTTTGGAAAGTACTGGCTTAAAACTCTATACTTAATAACATTTGAAATAGTAAAATACAAGCCGACATTTAAATAACAGACAAAAACTCAAGATAGAACTTATTCTTGAGCGTCTATAATTAGAGGTTTTAAGAAAAGAATCCTAAGACTGTTTTTAGAGTGTTTTGAAGATAGATCTGGTATCTTTGATGGATCTTTTTGTTCATCAATAAGAAGGAAATCGATATGAATCTCTTTGAAGCCGGTTTTATGACTTTTTAATGTCATAATGTTATCTATTAACGTCTTAATGTTACCTATCGATTTCTTTAATTGTTTCCTATACAGTAAACTCTCTCAAATTTTCGATAGATTTGTGGAATGGAAAATTGCAGAATTTAATCAATCATTTTAAAATATTTATTGGAAACTTTTTGTCGATTAAAACTAAAAAATTTGATTATATTAAGAAACAAAATTTTTTATTAGGACAAATTACTAAATTTTATCAAAATAATATTCAATTTCAATTTGTTTTTTTTGATATTTCAATTTTTTCTTTGAATCTTCTAATTGCTGTAACAAAGACTGCATCGTCTCCGTTTTCAATGTTCTCAATAAGATCCGTTTCAATTTAGCTTAACTTGGATGCTACTTCATTCTTGAGGGTTTCATTTCAGCAGCATCTTCATGGATGAGTATCTCACTTTCATCCAATAATGGTGTTATTTCTTCTTCATCTGTTGCATTTTTTCAGAGTAATTTATCAACACAAAATCTTCGATTTCAATCGGATCGAAAATATCCGTCTTGGTTAATATTTCTTTTAACGGCGTGATTGTATCCAATTTTCTAAGAAGTTTAAAACGATTTATAAACGTACATCTTTTCTGTCATTTTTATAAATAGAACAGTATCTTTAAGGCTATCTACAAAAAATGGCCAATTTTCGAGGGTTCACTGTAAAGGCAAATTCTGAATTGGAAAATTTAAAATAGTTTACTGTACTTTATAACAATTCAAAATTTAAATATATAACTGACCGACTATTCCATGATGCGCGCGGGGTTTCTTGTGGTGTTCGAAGGCCCTGATAAAGTTGGAAAAACCACACAGTGCAAGCTCCTATACGAATCCCTAAATAAAATGGGGATTCCATCTAGATTAATGAAATTTCCAGGCAATGATTGTTTGCTAATTCATTAGACCGGGAAACCAAGATAGGAAAATTAATAGACTCATATCTCAAATGTCAAATAGACTTGGACGATCACGCTGTACATCTTCTTTTTTCTGCAAATAGATGGGAACTTTAGTTTGTTATTTTTTTTATTTTTAGTAACGAAATGATCACTATTTTGTCTGAAGGAAAAATACTGATTCTAGATCGTTATATTTACTCTGGAATTGCATATTCAGTGGCTAAGGTTTCATATATGAATTTAAAAATTTTTAGGGTTTGTCCCCAGAGTGGTGTAGTGCATGCGATGTGGGACTCCCAGAACCTGACATTGTATTATACTTGGAGAAAAAAAATGTTATTTTTCCGAATAACAGTCATCATGAGAGATATGACAATCCTCTTTTTCAGGACAAAACTTCTTTTTGTTTCAAAAATCATTTTCCTGAGAATACGAAAGTTTGGAGATAGTAAATTTTTGATATTAGATTATTACCGTATGCGATGATATTATGGAAACACATAAAATTATTCTCAATTTTGTCTTAGAAATGTCCAATATCTAATTCTCTTTTTTTACGTCTTTTAATAATTTTTTATATTAATAATGTCGGTCTTTACAATGAGAAAGCATCTTTTAGTCAAATGTTTATCTTAATTAGTTTTCCCTGTACTTTTGTAAATCTAATATACTAAAAATAAGAAATGATTAAGAGTTCCATATTTATTTAATATCGTGATTTATCAAATCAAGCGCAATGACAAGTGTAGCTAAAATTAAAAAATGAGTGGTTTCATGAAATTTTATAGCGATTTTTGTACTATCGCTTATTTCAAAAATTTTTTTTTTAATGAAACAAGTTATTATCTTTGAAGCAAGAAAGAAATTAAAGATAGCTAAGTTAATTAAAGGCCTCACGAGACACCCGACCAGCCTCGCAAATGGCGAAGCCGTTCCCTCAGATCACAGCAATCGACAGACGTTCCAGGAGCCAAGAAAACTCTCTTGGGTCGTGACTAGTCCTTGAAATCCGTCGACCGAGCGAGCGAAGGAAGCGGAGTGTCTTGGGACCGAAGATCCCGGAGGACTCCACGGCAATTGGAGTAAAGAGCAGCGAGTTGGAGAGGTGGCCGTACTTGAGAATCTTTCGCTCCTCGGCCTGCCTGGAAGCGTGCCCAGGATTGGCGGCGGACAGAGCGAGATTTCCCAGCGAGAACGTGTCCGAGCAGGTAGAATCCCAAATAAGGGATTTCCCCTGCTCGTAGGGGAAGGTGGACATGCCGTCAGGGCGTTTGCCATCCCCTCTATCCAATCCAACAGGTTCAAGGATTGACGGGATGCCTGCTGAAGCGAGGGCTCTCTGTATGACTGAGTTGAGTTCACTGTGACGGGGGGCACGACCGGCACTCCGCCGGCAAGCGAGGGGATGCAAACCGTACTCGTCAACAGTTCCCCCAATTTATTCATATTTTAATGATGATTAATAATGACTTTAAATCAATTACATTAGTCCGACCCCCAAATGGGGCACCAAGTGCCCCAAAATGCGGGGTGCCCCAAAAACAGGGGTTGTTATTTTTTAAAAATTAACCCATTAATAAACATCAAAAAACATTTTTACTAAAATATTCAGTTATTTTCTTTTTATTTGTAGAGTTTTGTCTGATATTGTTCGTCAATTTCAGCCGAAAATCAAAAAAATCTCGGAGCATACTTGGTGCAACATTAGAAATTTTTTCTCTAAATTGTTAAGCAGATCTTTTGTTTTTGCTACGACATTTTCACTATTTTCGGTTTCTGAATATGTATCATAAACATTATTGTTCATGTCTTCGCATTCTCCATCAATTGTTTCGTTAACAACTTGATCTAAATGTTCATCTGTTAGACAGTTTTTTGTTGCATAAGAATCACGGTTCCTGTCGATTTTCTTCCAACAATTAACAATACTTTTAGCATCTATTTTCTCCCATCCTTTTGAAATTAGCATCATAACCTGACGCAAATTTAATTTACCAATAGAATGTGTAAAATCGTTTTCGAAATCTTGAAAACATAAAAATTCCATTAAGAAAGAGGAATAATAATCTTTAAAAATCTTGATTATTCCCATATCCAAAGGTTGTAAATAGGGCGTTGTATTTTTCGGCAAAAATAAAAATTCGATGTTCGAACATTCGGCAGTTTTATGGCATCCCGCATTGTCAAGTATTAATAATATTTTTCTGTTGTTTTTGCAAAACGATTCATTTATAAGTGTAAGCCAACTCATAAAAGTCTTTCCAGTCATCCATGCATTTTGAGAAGATGAATACAATAACCCAAAATCTTGAACATCAAAATTTTTTAGACACCGAGGTTTTTTATTTTCCAATAATCAATGGATTAAGTTTTTCCCCGATTAAACTGCAGCATAGAAGAACAGTGAGTCTTTCTTTCCCTTGTTTATAACCAAAACACGGTTCGCCTTGTTCAACAAATGATTTTTGAGGAGTTCTTTTTAAAAAAGCGCAGTTTCATCACAATTAAATATATTCTCAGGTCCATATTTTAATACTTTCTGGTCATATTTTTCAAAAAATATTTTCACATAAGATAAATCACATGAAGCTTTTTCACCACATATTGACTTGAATTGAAGTTCATGCCGCAATTTAAATCTATCAAGCCACCCATTGGAAGCTTTAAAAGAAGTAAATCCAATTTTTGAAGCTGTAACTAAGGCAATTTTTTCAAAATAGGGTCTGAAATCGGAATTTTATCTACGCGTAGTCTTTGAAATATTTCAAAGACTTGATCATCAAATTTATCTTTATCGGCTTTAAATGTGTCATATCCTCAGAAATAGTATTGCCGTGTTGCAAGAAAGGTACATTTCGTTTTTTTTATTCTTGATATTGTTCCTTTACTTGTGTTGTACTTTTCATTAGTTGCCTCTCAGATAAATTTTTCTTCAAATTTCTTTAGCAATCTTCAATTTAGTTTCGTAATCCATAACCACAACAATAAAAATATAATTGAAAATAAAACAAAAAATAATTAATTTATTATAATTTTATTTTATTTTTAATCTTAATAATAAAATGGTATGGTGTGTGTCTGTCTGTGTGTCTGTCTGTCTGTGTGTCTGTCTGTCTGTCTGTCTGTCTGTGTGTGCACACCAACTTCAAATTGGCAATACGATGTCCTCGACTTACATGATGAGGTCCTTAAAACCTTCCCCCCCAAAAAAAATTAAAAAAAAATTTCTGCATTTTGGTTAAAATGAACAACTACAATGTCCTCGACTTACATGATGAAGTCCTTAAAACCTTCCCCCCCAAAAAAAATTAAAAAAAAATTTCTGCATTTTGGTTAAAATGAACAACTACAATGTCCTCGACTTACATGATGAGGTCCTTAAAACCTTCCCCCCAAAAAAAATTAAAAAAAAATTTCTGCATTTGGTTAAAATGAACAACTACAATGTCCTCGACTTACA
The DNA here is from genome assembly GCF_006345805.1 of Octopus sinensis. Classification (NCBI taxonomy): domain Eukaryota; kingdom Metazoa; phylum Mollusca; class Cephalopoda; order Octopoda; family Octopodidae; genus Octopus; species Octopus sinensis. The sequence continues at coordinate 9,376 of NW_021833806.1, forward strand.
TGATGAAGTCCTTAAAACCTTCCCCCCCAAAAAAAATTAAAAAAAAATTTTCTGCATTTTGTTAAAAATGAACAACTACAATGTCCTCGACTTACATGATGAAGTCCTTAAAACCTTCCCCCCAAAAAAATAAAAAAAAATTTTCTGCATTTTGGTTAAAATGAACAACTACAATGTCCTCGACTTACATGATGAAGTCCTTAAAACCTTCCCCCCCAAAAAAAATTAAAAAAAAAAATTTCTGCATTTTGGTTAAAATGAACAACTACAATGTCCTCGACTTACATGATGAAGTCCTTAAAACCTTCCCCCCCAAAAAAAATTAAAAAAAATTTTCTGCATTTTGGTTAAAATGAACAACTACAATGTCCTCAACTTACATGATGAAGTCCTTAAAACCTTCCCCCCCAAAAAAAATTAAAAAAAATTTTCTCTGCATTTGGTTAAAATGAACAACTACAATGTCCTCGACTTACATGATGAAGTCCTTAAAACCTTCCCCCCCAAAAAATCAAAAAATTATTTTCTGCATTTTGATTAAAATGAACAACGCGAATGTCCTCGACATTCATGATGAGGTCCATTAAAACCTTCAAGGCAAAAATCTCACGTATTAAGAATATCCTTGATGAAAACGACAGCGAGAATATTAACAATGATGAACTCCCAATTATTCGCGATAAAGAAATTCAATTCATCCTATGTTTTTCTCTTTAAAATTAAATGCATAATCATTATCGACCATGAATCAAAATTAAAGCTATTATCATATTTGACTTTGACAGAATGTGCAATCACAGATTGCACGACTTTGAATAGAGTGTGCAATTAACAGATTTTGAAAAACCACTTTGATAGTTGAAACCAATTAGCACAATTTACACAATTTACCACCAATTGACGCACGACCTTGAATAGAGTGTGCAATTAACTGATTTTGAAAAACACTTTGATAGTTGAAACCACATTAGCACAATCATTAACACAATTTACCACCAATTGACAGCGCAATCAGAAGAATTTGCGTAAAAATATTAGCTATTTAGTTAAGTTTTTCGTGAAGATAGAATTTATTTTCGGTATGCCTCTTTTTCCTAATTTTTTTATTATTCAAAAATAATTTTTTCAATAGATAACCGAAAGAGGGAAGACGACCTTAAGAAAAGAAGTTTTTCGTAAAGATAGAATTTATTTTCTGTATGCCTCTTTTTCCTAATATTTTTTATTATTCAAAAATAATTTTTTAAATAGATAACCGAAGGAGGAAAAATGAAGCTGAAGAAAGATGGCTAACGTAATAGAGGCGACGATATTAACAGGTAAGTATTGAGGTGAGGATGTTTATATTCCACGAATTCGATAATTTCTGATGAATTACCATTTAGATTTAAAAGGCTGCAATTTCCTTTGAGGATGAGTTTTGCAATGACAATAAACAAGGCCCAGGGACAGTCATTAAAGGTAGTTGGGTTATTTTTAGAGAGTGAGTGCTTTTCACATGGACAGCTGTATGTGGGATGCTCGAGGGTAGGCAGAAGAGAAAATTTATTCATATATGCCAAGGAAGGACGGACGACAAACATCGTTTATCAACAGGCGATAGAATAGGGTTACATTAAACCAGGTAGTTTTATACATCTACATAAACTTATAGTTGTTTGATGAAACAGGCCCTCCGCAGGAGCTAGGTCGCGGTGAGCGAAGCGAGCTGCCGAGCTAGTTCCTTATAAATGATTTTATGGTGCCCCAAAAATTCCATAATTTTTTATCGATTTTTATTTTTTTTCTGCCAAAATGTACTTTTGGAATAAAGTGCCCCAAATTGCGGGGGTGCCCCAAAATCCGAGGGTGCCCCACCCCTGGGGTCTGCCCCATTTTGGGGTCGGACTGTAATAAGCTGATGTTTTAATGAGAAAGATAAAATCTTTTTTAATTCGTCGAATTCAAAATGTGTTGCCAAATTAGCGAGATGCTGCAGAGCAAAGAAAAATTGCCAAATACGCAAATCTTGGACAACGGTACCGCTTCGTACCTATCGCTGTGGAGACTTCTGGGGTAACCGGCCCTCTTACGACTTCTTTCATCAGAGAAGTCGGAGGAAAAGTTGCTAGGCGACGTGGGGAGCCTCGAGAAGTGTCATGGTTATTCCAACAAATTGGAATAGCTGTCGTTCGCGGCAATGCACACTCCATCATGCGTGCAACCGCAAGTGCCTTTTAGTCATTGACTAACTTATTTCAATAATTACTTTGAAATTAAAAAAAAAAAAAAATTAGCGAGAATATTGAATTGCATTAAAGAATATCTTGAAATACTCGACAAAAAAACAACAAGTTAATGAAAAATAAAATGATCGATTTTCCTTAATTTGTCTTTACCGTGTTATTGAGTCTGTGATCGTCTTTTAGCCAATGACTATGCCTTCATGGATTTTCTTTCTTCGTGACATTTCCCAATAACATCTAAACAGCACTCCGAATATTATTAAAAACTAAGATTTCAAATAAAATCAAGGCATATATACAGTATGTTCTCCTTAAAAAAGCTACTAAAATATGAAAGATTCGAGTTAATAATTTAGCTAATTAGTCAACTGTGCTCCATTTCGATATGGCTATGAAAATGGTAGACCACCTAGAAACAAGATGTGATATTATTTTATTTATTTATTAAAGACCAAAGACGGGTAAACCAGTTAATTATAGTAATCCCCGTGATCGCCGATCCGAACGATACTAACTTACGGTAAAATAATGAGGTGATAAGATGTATCCATCTACATTTATTCTATGGAATAAACAAGTCTAAGAAGCAGTTCAGCAGTCAGTGGTGGAAATAATTTTATTGAATTATCCATGAGGCGGTCATACATACGATGCTGAAACCGTTTGTCGGAATCTGTCGATCTCAAAAGAGGGGTACCTAAAGGCTCGGTCTAGAGCCCTCTACTTGTTAATATTTACGTTGCTGATATTCAAAAACCGAAAGATCCTACCAGTCGTCTCATGATCTACGCGGAAGACATACTAATAACGGATGCTTTGTGGAAAAAAGATATTATGTGAAGGAAATTAAAAGGATACGTAACAAGAGTAGAAGAGTGGTGAATATCAAAAGGATTGACACTCTCAAAATAAAAGTGCACCGCCACTTGGATTGCAAAACAGGGAACTAAACGAAAAACGCCAAAAAACCTCCATGGGTTTACAAAATGGAAAACCTGAAATATCTTGGGGTTGAAGTTGGATCCAAGGGTTCTTACGCCAGATACATCGATTCGAGGAGAAGGAAATGCGCTCAAATTCTCGGAAGCATAATTCACATTCACCTTTGTCCGGAATCATTTTTATATGTTTATAAAACATAAGTCGGACCATTATCGCTAAGCTCGAAAAGACGAGACGATTGAAAAGAATTTGGTAGATTTAACTAATGATTGACGAATTAATTAAAATATTGGAGCAGACTAAAACTGTCATTGATTAGCTTGTTTATTTATAATTTAAAGTAAATTACTTATGGCCATATGGCCATATGGATAGGAATTTATAAAACCTGCTTTCATTCTACTGTAAAATGCTATAGGCTAAAAAAGTCAGGTAATGAAACAAAAGAAACAAATAAGTGGCTGTTCTAAATGCAACCCTCAGTGGTTGCATGGGGCATAAAAATGAAACGCCTCTTTTTAACACCAAAAAATTCAATTTTCATGGAAGTTCATTTTTCAAACTTCAAATCAATTAGTTAAGCTAAAAATAAAAAAATTAACCAAAAAATAACTTTATTAACTTACAAATTAAAAAATTAACTTAAAAATTAATTTAACTAAACAATAAAAACACAAATAATTTTTGCAAACATGTAAATATGAAATTCGACATATACCTATACGTGAAGTGAACAGTATAGAAATATTTGGATTTGATTCTATCCAATATTAGAGCTATAGTGGATTTTTTTCTAACGAAAATTTAAAATAATTTTCAAATCAATGAAAAGAACATCAACTATAAACACTAATTAGACGACTCTTAAATTTTTTGCTTTCCGAGTTCCCCATGACTCCACTTTGATCGTCCCCGCCATGATCTTCAATCTCCTCCTGGGGCGCGCAATCTCTGGATCTCTTAAGGGACTTGCTGATCTTCATAGAGAAATTATATTTCCGCCAGTTCCTATTTACGGAATTTGCAGAGTCCAGGATTTCACTGAAGCCATGTTTGTACTCAACAAACATGCTCTCCAGAGTGGCCTTCAGCGTTACAGTCTGGATGTAAGACCGAACACGTTCTTCAATCCCAAGGAGCTCCATGTACTTGCGGTAGAACGTTGAGACGATTCCATCCCACGTAATAACAATTGGCACAATCTTCACCTTAGCCTTGTGAATCAGTTGTAATTCACTAGCTAAAATGTCGTAAATGTTTATAATTTTTCAAAGAAAAAAGTAAAATTTATAACGAATCCAATTTTTGTCTGGCATTGTATTCTACGGAATGCACAAAAATTGTTCTTGCTAAACGGACCTATGATAAACTCTGGAGAAGGCATAAAAAGTTGGATTACTGCTGGGTGACTCTGAAGATGTCACCCATAGAAAGATACTATCAAATGTGGCGTACAATAAACTCGTAAACAGCTGGCGTTTAAGAAAGCTAAATACAAAGACAATAACACGTTAGTTGTCTCGGTCCTGACGTATAACGGATCGATATGGGAAATCACCAAATATGAAATGAACAGTTTGAACCAATTTTATCAAAAAATTATAAAAATGCAATTCCTAAGAAAAATATCAAATTCAGTCTTATACAAACGATGTAATCCGAGTCGATCTCTACAGAAATCTTGAATTCCAGATGGGGATTTTTTGGCCAATGTTAAGACTGCGTAGTCTCACTCCTCGGAACATCGCGATGGAAAACTAATTTGTCCCATTTCGTGGAAAACCCAAAACACCTACCTACCGAATTAAACAAAGATTTAGCTGCAATAAACAAAAACTGCAAAGTGGTTGAGGATCTCGATGCTCTAAAAGCATTATCAGGCAACAAGGAAGATTCTTAATTTTAATAATCTTTGGAATACTGGGGATACTCGTTTTATGCACTGATTTTTAAAAATATTATTGATTTGTGACTAAACATTGCTGAAATTACCAAAAAATCTGAAAGGCTGCTCTGTTCTAGTGAATGTAATGTATATTAATACGAAAAATTATCATATATGAGCATAAGCATTTAACAACATTACAAATTTATCTATTTTTTCCTAATAATGTGTTAACTTTATATTTTAGAATTAAATTAAAAACCTTCTACTAACAAATAGTTATCGTCAATTCATTATACAAATATTTACATTTTAAAAAATAATAATGACAATTTTTTTAATTACTCAAGGAAAATCAAACGTCATGTATTTCCGTTTTTCCGGAGGGCGTACAAAGAAGATCACGAATTCCTCCAATTTCTCCGACGGGTCTGACCCCACCCTGAGATTCGTCTTCCATGAAGAATTATTAAATATAGTTGTATCCTTATGCACTAAATGAGTATATTTTATCTTTCCAGCCATCCAAAATTTTTCATCTTAATTTATATTTGTAGAAATAAAAAAATAGGATTTTTAAATGACTAACCAGCATAACACAAGGTAGTCTTGATTTGTCAAAATGGTCTTCCAATGTTGACTAATTAAAGTCACGTTTTGAAACATTTTGTTCTTCATCCTACATTAAATGAATTATATAATCCAACCAAATAAAATGCTCCTCGATGAAAATTTTTGCAGAAATTAATTTTCTTGTTTATTTAATTAATTTATGGGGGATTCTTCTTTGCACCAATTCTATTTCCCCCCTCAATTAACTTAAAGGTCGAATAAAATGATTTTACTCTTAATGAATACTGACTTTGTTCTTCTCTTATTTTAATGGACTCAATTTCCAATCTTATCTCCAACTCTTTCAACTTTATGCGGTCCTTCTTGTTCACAAACACTGGTTTGTTTTGATAATTTATTGATTTATTCAATAATTTGATGATTAAAAAATAAAAATAATTAGTTATCTAGTTGTCTTTCTCACACTTGATATCTGCTGGCCCGTTCTCAATTGGCACTCTAAACGTTAGAGGACTCAATCCCATGTATAAACAACTTCAACTCACAAGAGATTTGGAACAACGCAAGGTGTCCATCTGCTGCTTACAAGAGACGAAAATAACTGAACATGGAAGCTCGAAGATAGGCGATTACACACTAATTACCCTCCCAACTACCTGTCGTCACTACGGCCTTGGGTTTGCAATCAACAGAAAACTGGACGAACACATATCCGGGGTGTGGTCCGTCTCGGACAGGATTGCGGTACTCCAAATCAAATGGGGAACGAAACCGAACTCCCTCGTCACAATCATTAATGTGTACGCGCCAACTGGAGTCAGAGCCCTTGCTAATCCGGATGAACTTGATGAATTCTATTCCACTCTCACAAATTTATACAACACACTCAGATCCTCGTATATGTGTTTCATTGCTGGTGATTGGAACGCCAGAGCAGGGAAAGCCAGGCCGGAGAAACATGCATAGGATCCCATGGAAGAAACCGGAGAAATGTGCCTGGAACTGCCTTGATCCAATTCTGCACCTATTTAGACCTATTCTTATGCAACACGGCATTCCGTCATCCAGCCAGGCACAAAACAACATGGACTGGAACCAGAAAGGACTCAAATGGAAATTACATACCTATATTCAATCAAATAGACTACATCCTCTGCAAAGCTGCCCATAAACATCTACTTGTGGATTCACGTTCATACGGGGGACTGGAGACAATAGTGACCACAAACTAGTAATCACTAGCATCGGACTGTACAAGACATACAACAAACTGAAAAAACTTACGCATGATGAACAAGAAAGCTATAATCTTGAATTATTCCGTGATGAAAAACTCAAACAGAACTATGCAGACAAACTACAGGAAGAACTCGACAATATTGACACAACAAAACCTGCAAATGCGATTTGGGATGCAGTGACCAGTGCAATGAAGAAGACAGCTGTAAATGTTGTTGGACTCACTCGAAAAAAACACAAATTTCACGATAACGAGATTTGCTCCCTCTCAGAAAGGCAGAAAACCTTGAGGTTAAAAATACAAAACTCCAGCAACCCGAAAAAAATAAGAGAACTCCGAAAATTACGGAACATGATATTACTAAATATCAAGAAAACACAGAAATTGCTAGTGTACAAGAAACAGAAGAGCAATTTCAACACATAACAAAACAAAAGGACGACACGAAAATGTTCATGGCAATGAGGCTGCTAAGCAAAAAAAAGAGGCAAAATTCGATCACTGTCTGGGACACCACGGAAGCGGCTATCATTGACAACAAGAGTAAGGTAGAGGCTATATCTGAATACTACTACAAAATGCTTAACTGGGAGGATGAATCAGGATACAAACCCTACCCATATACTGTAGGGGCACTAAGTTCCCCATTAACCACTTACGAAATATTGGAGGCAATGAAGAAACTGAAAACCGGCAGGTCTGGGGGACCGGACAATATCCCACCTGAACTAGTAAAATATGCGCCAATGAAGTTTGCTGAAATCGCTGCAAATATCCTGAACAAGGCATTTGAGCAGAACAACCCATTAGACCTCGGCAAAGGATGGTTAATTCCTCTACAGAAACCTGGAAAACAAAAAGGACCCCTATCCAGCCTAAGACCTATTATTTTGCTAACGACGCTTCGGAAAACACTGTCGTTGATCGCATTAGAGAGGATAAGAACCAAGGTGGAAAACTTTCTGTCACCGGGACAAAGTGGCTTTAGAACTGGCAGGTCCACTGCTGATGTGATCTGGACTCACAGATGGACAGCTGCCACATGCCAAAAATATAAACATTGCACTGAAATACTCGGCATCGATATGTCCAGAGCATTCGACTCTGTTCACAGAACTAAACTTGTGGAAATACTTATGACCTTCTTAAATCATGACGACATCAGAATAATCCTAATGCTTCTTCAGAACACTCAATTAGCAACCAAACTTGGTAAAAATGTGTCAAACTATTTCTACACATCACGGGGCATACCACAAGGCGATTCGCTGTCCCCAGTTCTCTTTATCGTCTACCTAGAGGCAGCACTCAGAGACTTTCGGCCTCTTGTGGACAACACTAAATACAACGAAATAATATATGCTGATGATGTCGACTTCGTATCTGATGATGCTGAAACCCTTCGATTTATTATCGAAACTTACCAGATATTTTTTCCAAATGGTTTCTAACAATCAACCACAATAAAACTGAACATACGAAATTTATTCGATCTGAACGAACTCATGATGAGCCCTGGAGAAGACAAAAAAAAAGTCGGATCTCTCTTAGGGGACTCTGAAGACATTATGCACAGAAAAATACTATCAATTGCCACATACAATAAGTTTATGAACATCTGGCGCCTAAAGAAGCTAAATTCAAAGACAAAACTTAAAATATACAACACATTTGTTGTCCCAGTCCTAATGTACAATGGATCGACGTGGGGAATCAGTAAGACCGATATGAACAATTTGGACCGATTTCATCGGAACCAACTGAGAAGAGTGATAAACATGCAATTCTCAAGAAAATAGCAAATTCCACCCTATACAAAAGATGCAATTCGAGACCGATCTCTATGGACATCCTGGAGTCCAGATGGCGACTCTTTGGACACATATTAAGACTTGACAGCCTCACTCCGCCGAATATCGCGATGGAAAACTACTTTGCCCATTCCAAAGGAGACTTCCGTGGAAGACCCAGGGTCACTCTGGCTACCACGCTAAATGAAGATCTAGCTGGAATTAATAAAAAACTGAAAAATGGCGATGATCTCGACTCACTCAGGACGATCGCAACTGACCGGAGAGCCTGGAGACGCATGACCGGGAGAATTTCAATGGTGGCACAAGGAAAGCTTAATTAACTTATGACTTTTCCGAAAGTGCTTTATAATAATAATAATATCTACTCTCCTCCATTCAACTATTTATTCAGTTAAGAAAATAATAATAAATAAATAAAAACTTTAAATAAAAATTATAATTTTTTTATTTGTTTAATTAAAATTTTAATAATCAAATAAGATATTATCTAATTTTTTTTGATGGTTGTGCCGTGTTACTTTTCAACCTTTAATAAAACATATATTTTAAATATAATATCATCATTTTAGGATAAACAAGAAGTCGGTTTCGACCCAACGAAATACGGCTTACGTAGAGATTTTGCTCTCACAAAATACACCGAACTAAAGGGATGAGGCTGCAAAGTCCCCCAGTCAGTCCTGCTCAGACTACTGGAGGGACAGAAGCCGAACATCCCCATGGATCTAAATTCTTCCAGATCCTTAATGGGTAACTACATTATATATTCAAGGAATTGACTGCAGTATTGTCCCCTTGCGGTACGGAGGTCTCAGTCTAATACAAACTACTGATTTTTTCTACCCAAATATTGACGATCCTTACAAAATGGTAATATTTTGGTCGTTTATAACTTTTGGAGAACTATACATGTGGGAGAATGCAGCTGATGTCTACGCGTTTGGATACGCTTCTAGGAGTAATTGTGACTGACTGTTGAAAATGATTTTGGGTGTCAGTACAGGACTTGTTGGGGCTGAGAGGAGTATTGTGGTGGATTTGATTCGTAGTGGATTTAGAGTGTCTTTTAGATTACGTAATATTATATAGGATCAAGCTAAATTGGCGGGAGTTGAAATTTCGGGTGGAACTGTTACTTTTAATCCTTGGATGGTCATTGGAGGTGTTGCAAGTTCGATATGTAAAGACTATTTAATGTTATTTTTGTTATTTATTTTAGGCCAACAAGTGCAGTAGAGGGAGACGTGTTGGTTCTTACGAAACCTCTAGGAACCCAATTGGCTATAAATATGTACTTGTGGCTCAATCGGCCTGACAAGTGGAGTAAACTCAAGAGTGTAGCCCGTCAAAGTGATGTGATTAAAGCTTATAAACGTGCAATTGACTCAATGACAAGACTTAATCGAGAAGGTTTTATTAATTGGGTAAATGTTAGCTTCAATTCTAATGAAACGTTATAATTCACATGGGGCAACAGATGTCACGGGTTATGGTCTTTTAGGCCATGCGGAGAATTTGGCACGTTGTCAGACCAATCAAGTCTCCTTTTTGATTTACAACATTCCTGTTATTGCTAAATTACACTCGTTTAATAAATCGTGTGGGAGTCCTTTCCCGCTGTTGAGTGGTCGTTGTCCTGAAACTTCGGGTTTTTTTCGTTTTTGAAATTTTATTGTTTTTAGGTGGGCTTTTGATAATTTTACCACAACAACAAGCGGCGAGTTTTTGTAAGGATCTTCAAAGGCAGGAAGGGTACCAGGCGTGGATTATTGGAGTGGTTCAGAAGGGGAACCGTACAGCGAGGATAGAGGATAGTGTGAGAGTCATTGAAGTTCCCGCGAAAGATAATGAAAATCAATTATGGTAGGAAGTATTGAGCAGTGCTTCCTGGGTGCATGGAGTCAGATTATGTGATTATTCTTCACAAAGTATGTGATTTATATGATTCATCTGACTTTTTATACCCTTCTACTTTTTTATTTTGATTTTTTATAAAAATAAATAGTTTAGTGGACTTTTATACCTAGTTTTGGGTCACTTATTTATTTGTTTTCTCTGTGTTAACATATGAGTACAAAATTTGGATATTAATAATTCATACTAAATAACAATTTAAATGGTTGGAAGTTTTTCAATCATACCTTTGGGTAGTAGTTCTCATAGGTATGTGATTGTGAGTCATTATAGCTCTCACTCCCGTATTACAATACTATTTGTTTATGATTGAATAGCTCATTATTCAAAGTAATTAGACTGAAAACTGTATTCGGTAGTTTATTTTCAGATGATTGGAGTACGCAAAGTTTAATTGCCAAAACTATTTTTTTTACTCTCTAGAAAAACTATTTGCTTCGAATAAATATATTTGATAGACTTCGCTAAAAATCAAAAACACTACGAAAGATACTCTCATTATGGGGCCGGCATTCCTGTTGGAAGCTGACGCTTAACGGTAGAGCCGAGGATAATATCTTCAGCAGCGTCGGAATCACAGCTTGGGTTTCAGGCATATCCAATGCGAATGGCACAAGCGCCCAGCTGTAAGATGCTTCCGGTCCAACTGTTTGCACACACATCCAATATGTGCACCGAAAACTCCGGTATCTACTCTGTGGGGACGAACACAGGCATAAAAGCTGCCCGAAAGCAAAGAATAGCTTTTGTTAAGAGTATCTACATAAATTTCAACAACTCGGGATACCTTGCGTGTTACTGCGGATGCCGTCCGCCCAAGCCGCGACAGCAGCAAAACGAATTGTTCACAATCTGCCCGCTAGAAACCCGGTCCGCTAGACAAATGCCAACAGACTGAATCGATGTGGGCAAAGGGGCCAGCCCCGAGTTTGTCCAAAGCCGATGTCTGCATTTAGACTTTACCTGAACTCGACCCCGACATCAACTCGATGCCTACGGCTGACGCCCGCAAGAAGACAAGCCTCCTTCAGACAATATCTCGCCACAAACAAGTGCCCTCTCTAATCAGGAAAAGCACAACAGAAATGCTTTTTTGTTATTCTTTCGCCATTTTATGGGAGCCCTGACAAAACTGGGTGTGGAACCTGAAATGCTGCAACGGCTCCTATTAGAGGGAGAATGCAAGCAACATAGTTCAAATCAAAATCATCGCTGTGAATGCTCGATCTATTAAGAGACGCCACCAATATTTTGTTAAGATGATATGCAGCGCCCATTCAGACATTATTGTCTTTTACTATCATATATTGTTATGTTTATCTCCTCCATTATTATCGGTTCTTAATGGATATAATGTTACGAACTTGTATTCAGAGTTATTAAATTGTCGATGTCTAGCTTGTCTTTGCTATTTATGTTATTAGCTTGTCTTGTCTTTGCTTAAGGTTGTGCGAATGGAGACAGTTGACCTTATTACGATTTTAGAGATTGAAATGCAGAATCCTCCAGTGACCCCACCTGTAGAAAAGGATGTCTCTGTATATGTCATGGTCCTCACATTGAACATCTTGTTTTTAACACTTCTTTTAACTCTTGGTTGATAGGATCGAAGATCATGTCAAAAAAAACGATCGGACAGACAAGCTGGCTTTTTCAGCGAATCTCGGTCGCTGTGCTCACCGGAAACTGCCATTCCATACGCAGCGCTGCGTCAAAGAGCTGACCCCTAGGCTTTTGACAGACACCTTTTAGTCGTAGTTAGTTGATTTACTTTCTTATTTTTTTATATTATTGATTAAGAAAAAGTTTCACAAGTAAAGAGAATGCTTATTAGCGGATAGCCAGAACATTACCCCTGACTATACCTAGGAAGACTCACTCGGCCGATACCTTTGCTCGGATTAGTCGCCAGTAAACCTCTTCAATGATTACCCGATTTTTCAAGGTAGGCTACGAGTAAAGGATCCCTGTATTAAAGACGTTTTGACTGTCAGGGAACAAACACTCTACAGCAGGGGTGTCAAAATAATAATTTCTCATTAAGGGAAGATTAATTCTGATATTTATTATGATAAATAATCAAATAAGAAAAACTAAATTATTCAATCATCGCCCTATAATTTTGGTGAGAACTGCTTCCAGAGGATTGACATCTTTTTTTAGATACAATTTTTGATGTCAGGCTGAGCTATTCGTGTAGTTCCGACTTGTATTAAAGAGAATAAATGTTTATCAGTTAGTCTTGTTCTTTGAGCAGTTTTTGTCAATTTCATAAATGAAAAAAGCTGTTCACACATATATGTCGAACCAAACATAGCAATGATTTTTGTCGCAAACTTTTTAAGGTTCCATTTACTGCAAGCATTCTGCTGATTTCATACCTTGCAGTGACTAATACAGTACATCGATTATGACTTTTTGTGAAATGAGCCTTTAACGCAGATAAATTTTTTCGCAATTCATTTAGCTTTGAAACGCGAATTGGGCCTTCTTGGTTAACAAGCAACTTAATACGTTCGAAATAATTGTATGATAGATGATTAGATAGATAATGGCTCTTTGGGTTGTATTCTTTCAGTATAGTGATAAACTTGTCAAAAAATGTATATTTCCATCAACCCTTGTGCAAAAATAGAAAAGTTGCCATTTATCTTGAAACACTTTCCGTTCATCTTTCAAGCACCGTTTCTTTTTTATTCCAGAAGAAGCAAGCGACATTGACAAACACGATTTAAAAATACAATACAATTAAATAGATAACGAATTATTTTATTTTAATTATATTATCATTAAAAATTTTGATTAAATATAAATAAATAAAAAATAATTTTTTGTATTCCTCTTTGTGCCTGTTTCAGTCGAAACATCAGGCACATTCGGCCCAGCCACGCTACGTTTTCTCACCGAGAGAGGCCGTCACCTCGGGAGGATTAGAAACGACCCCCGCGAGGTCAATCGGCTTTTTGAGCGCGTCTCAATAGCCGTACTCAGGGGGAACAGTTTCTCTATTCTCTCTGCGGCTAGTAGCTGACTTCCTGTTCCATTTTCTTTTCTTTTAATTGAAAAAAAAAATAAAAATTTTTTGTATTTTATAGCCATTAAATCAGACCGCATTTATGTTTGCCAAAGTACGTTGATGGCCACACCTATGTCTTTCGAGGGCCGCATGTTTGACACCCCTGCTCTACAGTTTTCAAAATAAGAATATTTAGCGTATTTTCTTGCTTTTGACCTCTTTGGATAGGATTCCGAAACTTTCGAGTGATTCTCTTATGTTCTGGGCGTTCCAAACCAGACAATTTTTCCATTGAAAGAAAAGGTCGTCATACTGTCTGGTCTTCTGCCGTTTTTGCAAAGATCAGGTTCCAGCTTTGTGTGGAATCCGGAATTACAAAGTAACGGGGAAAGCGTCCCATTCCGTGACAAAAAGAGGAGTGGTAATCAAGTTTATCGACATTTATGTTGGGCAATACGGGTGAACCGAGAGGTAGGCAGATTCCAATCCTCACAGTGGTGACCAGCTGCTTAAAAACCTAAGATTTCGGTCAAGCACGGCTCAGATGCAAATTACTCATTTTTAAGCATGCCAGCTAGCCCTAGTCTATGCGTTCGTTCAATTTTTCTTATGCTTTGTCCTTGATGAATGATGTGCATTACAATTGGCGAGCTGTATTAGATAAAATAAGCAGTCCCGGTTTTTTTTAATGGTAAGGATTCTAAAATTGTTTATTTATTTAAATCTTTTTGGAATTTTGTACTAATTTTGTAGACACGTATTTTATTCTTTTTAATTCGTATATTCTTAATACAAATAAATCATATTGATAATTTATTTCATAAAAAGCTAATAACTAAAATTACAAATATCAATAACGCAAAGTGAGTTCAAAAAGTATTTAACGAAATCAATAAAACTATTAAAAAAAAGCAAGTAATAAAACTAACTATTAAAAAAGCGAGTACTACTATCGAACACAAAGCTCAAGGTGCGGGTCGGCACGGCGTTTTCCCGTGAATTCACGTGCAACGTCGGTACCCCTCAGGGAGACGCCCTCTCGCCGTTGCTATTCGTGATCTATCTGGAGACGGCACTACGAGACCTTCGAAAATTCTATGCTGGCAATATCGTCGAAATTGTATATGCAGATGACGTCGACTTCGTGTCAGACGACAAATCGGCCTTACTTCGACTCCTTGAAGTGGCACCTGCTGAGCTGAACAGATGGTTCCTTAAAATGAACGTTGGAAAAACCGACATCGTTGAAATCATGAGGATGGAGAGCAGCTCAAGTGAAGCCTGGCGCAAAACGAACAAACTCGGTTCTCTACTTGGGGACGGCCATGATATTGTCAGAAGAAAGGCTCTCGCTTGGGCCACGATGAACAAGATAAAGAAAGAGTGGATCGGCAAACGACGACTCTGTACGTCACTTCGTCTGAGGATGTATGAAGCCTTTGTCAACCAATCCTGACATATAATTCGGCGACCTGGGGAATGTCTAGTACTGAACAACGTGGACTCGATTCTTTTCACCGCAGGCAACTTAGATCCCTACTGGGATTGAACTGGCCTATAAGAATCAACCAGGAATCGCTATATAATAGATGCAGAACTGGCCCTCTGAGTGTGGAAATCGTCAATATGCGGTGGAGGTTATTTGGCCATATTCTACGAATGGACATGCTTGCCCCAGCTAAATAGCAATGGAGGGCTACTTCCTGAAAGAGGGATCGAGCTTCCGTGGACGTCCACGTGTTACGCTGCCGGAAAAACTTGACGGAGACCTGAAATGTGTGAAGAAAAGGCTAAGGAGTGGTGAGGATCTGGACGAGCTGAGGAAACTCGCTCACGACAGAGGAGGTTGGAGGAGGCTGGTTCAAAGGATTGTTTTTAATGCTGCACGAGTAAAATTATAACTAATATGATTCTACGTATGTTGCAAATAATAATAATAAGTAATAAAACTAAAACTATTTTTTGAGAAGCCAATCAATGCTAAAATCTGGGGGATCGTCTAAAAAAGTTTTATATTAATTAAAACACCTTTTTTGACATTTCTTAAATGTCCATATAATATAAATGTAAAATTACTTTTAAAAACCATTCAAATTTTGAATTACGTTATAAATTCGTTTTTCTTCTGGTATTAGCGTATTTAATAAATAAGCTGTGTATGTTCGAGATTTATCAAGAAAATCTAAATAAAATCATTTTCAAATGAATCAAACAAATGTTGTGGTAGTCCGGATCACTCAAATAGTCGTTTCGTATTACGCAGTAATTATTCCTCTGAAAATTCCAATCACTTTGAAAGTGTTGCTCATTTTGATTACATCCACCGCGATTCCATCCTCCAAAGTAAGACTGCCGAGAATCATTTCTCCAATCTTCTTGGGTACTGAAATAGCTGTGCATGTTGCTCTGTTTGTACATATCTGCTCCCGATTGTACTGTTTGGATCTCATACCTGAATTATCCTCGTTTTGGCATTTACATGGAATTCTCATACAATTACAGTTTGGGTTAACTCCTGCCATTTGTGTACGTCAAAGTCTAAATAATATCGGCAGTATTTATACTCGGATTGGGGCGTTTCGACTTAATAAAATCGGCATTTCAAACAAAGTCTAGAATTTTCTTATCCTGAATGAAAATCAAAGGAAAAAACTGGCATTGACGGGTAACTTAATTTTATTGTAAGAAAATATCTTTTTAAATAATTTATTTTTAAAAGAAGCTATATAAGTAATATTATTTGACTTTAGTGAGAAAACTGGTGAATAAATAAACAAAAAAATTAAATTTTAGACTAAACTGATATAATAATTAAAAATTTTATAAAATGATAATAAATATGATACTTTTACATCATTTAAATCGCGTGTTTATATTATTATCATTATGCATTGATCATCAAAAACACGGTTTTGAGGTCTTAATGAAGGACAACCAGCAATATTGGTGTTTACTGTAGTTTCTATTTACTGGTCTATTTACCAAATCAACTCTACTAAGGAAAAAAATGAGTCAATGTCCAGTTCTTTCCTGATATTTAGACAGCAAGAGTGACAGCACTGCATTTTTTCGGTAATCTACAAAGTCAAAGAAGGATGAGAAGAAGGGAAGGAGATGCGTAGAGTGCCACCGCCTGCTCACTTCGAAGAGTCAGGACTTACAATAGTAGTAGCACTTTCACAAGACCCAAGAAAGTTATGTTGAATTGAATATAGATGTTTCGCTTAAAACGTCTATCCAATCAGTGACAATCAAGAAAAGGATGGAGAACATGGGCGCTAAACACAGACATTGCACAAAAATTGACAACCACCTAGTTGCGAAGGAAGCAAATAGTCGTATCGCTAGAGAGGAACTGGGAATATCAGTAAACCCATCAGAGGAGTTGACTTTCATACTACAATACAAAAAGAAGAGGTGTCGATAGGTGATCTGTCTGTCGAGTAGCTGTCCTAAAAAAAGAAAAAACATTAATTAAAGATATGTATATAACTTTATCCTTTTATTAATAAAGAGTCAAAACTAATTATTTATCAATTGAACTAATTAATGCGTCCTCTCACTCGATTCTCCTCCTCTTTGAGCTAAAGCCAATCTCTTCGATGGGCACACTCATCCATCTCACAGGGTTCGCCTCTTCTGTGGTCGTTCTCAAGTTCGACTCAATGGCCTCATTTGGCAGAGCCTCTTCCGTTGTTCCATTTGTAAAACGAGTCGTTTGGCATTTTTCTGACGGGATCATTCCAAATTTGTGTTCTACACGCATAGTCTCCAATGTTTTCCTGATTACCACCGACTGAATGTAAGCTCGTGTAAGTTCTTCCAAACCAATAGTATCGCAGTGATGTTTATAGTATTTACTGAATGTATAAAAGATTTAAGAGTTTGAAAAACATTTTCTTTCGGTAATAAAATAGTAATAACAGTTGACTTTCTGAATTTTTTCATATACAAAAGCACAAGCGCCGTAAAGGTGGCCCTGTCGCTCCCAGAGATCCCGAAGCGCTGCGTGTTTTAACGACATTGGCAGTGGTCTAGGACAAATAAAAATGGTGAACGGAGATCGGATTGGAGTTACATACGTGGCAGGGTTTTCTTTCTGGTTTTTTCCCATGTAATCGTGTCCAAGACAGGGGTGATGTCCGCAGCCAAGTCCTGCAAGAATTACACGTTTCTTTCTTAGCAATATTGATTCTGGTTTATCGATTTCCGGGGATTTAAACATTCGGTTATGGTTTTAAGACCAGCATTCTGCACTCTCAAGGAATGTGAGCAAGACGCACGGAGACCAACAAGGCGAGGCATAGTTCATTGTTGTTCTGATAAATTGTTTTTACATCAGTGTTAAACTTTCCTTGGGTTGTAAAAAAGATTAGCCAAAGACTGCACCCAGTGCGTTCAACTTGCACCTGGCTTTAGTACATATCGTTTTCACATGTGTAGAGAAACTCAGTGATTGATAATAAATGACACTCAGAATTTCGGGGTTTTTTGTTATAAGGTTATCCAAGTACAGAGAGTGAGGGTTTATGATTGAGTTCACGTTTGTTGGTCATGAAGAGGTTCATTATTTTCTCTGCATCAAGTTTCTAATCATCCCGAAGCAATCGGAAAGCCAAATGATTTCTTTAAAATCAAAAAAGATTATATTCAGCAAATAGATGATTCATTCAAGTTTGACATTAATTTTCTATTATTAAATTATACCGTGCATTAAGGTCATTGTTGAGCTTCTCTGTCAATAAACTTGAGCACTTCTTTCAAAAAAGTTCTATGGTTAAATGATACAATCAATAAACGAAAACATAAAAAAGTTATTTTTTGGTGAAATGTTATTAGGTCATCAGTGAAATAAAAAGTGCTGCCTGTAAAAAATTTTAAATTTAATTAAATAAATCAACAGATGTAGCAAAAATTACTCTTAGTTACTTGTTTATGTACGATATTTTTATATGGGAAATATTGGACTTTTTGTCAATTATTCATTATCTTTAAACACAAAAAGTGCGTATTTTTTTGATCCAGTTAATTGTTTTTTGATACAAAAAGTGCATTTTTCTTAGTGCATGCACCACAGATGGAGCACTAACGATGCTTTGATTTTACTTTGGTTCGTGAGGTAATGTACAATCTTTCATTAAAATGTAAAAAAAATCCTCACTGCATGTTGCATCGTTATGGTCTTGATGTGAAGACATCATATCAAAAAGTCCTTCAAATTCACTAATTTTTATTCATTTTACGAAATTTTAAAGATGGAAAACTATACAAATCTGCTGTAGAGTATTTAATAAATGATTATAGAAGCTGAAACTGCTATGTTTCAAAAAGTAATAAAAAAGGAATAATTAAGCATGTAATAACTATTAGGCAACTACGATTATGTAATAACATTTTAATATAAATAGAAAATATATGATATCTTACGAGAATAATTTTTATGAGTTTATTTTCTAATTTTATGTTATTAAAGTATAATGAACATAATAAACACATGCGGTTGTATTTTTTGGAAGGCTTCGCTTACGAGGAAAGGAAATTTTCCTATTCAAGAAAGCCTACATTATAGCTGGGGTACAATTGCTACGAAATTACGAGCGAACTTTGTATTCGCTCTTTAAATGACCCCATACATTAATGCATTTTCAATATGTTTAACACAATTTTTTTGATAGTAAACTATACAAATCTGGTGTTGAAGTATTTTTAAAAATGATTATGGAGGCTAAAACTGGTATGTTTTAGAAAGTAACTAAACAAAAAAAGGAATAATTGAAGAAGTAATATGTCACATGGGTGATCAGACCCCTGTGGGCAACCTGGCCTTTACGTGTTTCCATGGCAACTACATAGCAAATATTTACTAAAAGGCCAACTAATATAAAGGCAAACGATCCGAACTAATGATTGAACTTTAAATTTTTGAGAAAATGATGTTTTATATTTGAACCATGCTTGCTTTAAAATAGTAAAATTATTTACAACATTAGCAAATTAGAATGTGAATTATTTTTATTTTTGATAATATAAATTGCAACATTAGCAAATTATAATTTACATCAAATTTTTTGCAAAGTTTGTAACAACTTAACTCTAACCTTACCCCAAACCCTAACGTTGGCAATTGACAACATAAATATTCAAAATCTAACCCTAACCTTAACCCAAACCCTAACGTTGGCAAGTGACAACATAAATATTCAAAATCTAACCCTAATCTTAACCCAAACCCTAACGTAACCCTAACTCGAAATTAAATGATGTTTATGCTGACGATTCTTCAGACATTTTTGACAAAAATTGGAAGCCTTTTTGGCCAACCGGTGTTTGCTTCGAGCATTCATATCCTCCGGGAATATCCCGATTAACGCTTCCTTAATTTGATTGTATTCGTTAATATTTCTGACATAACCCTAAACCCAGACATCACAAAGTGTGAGTAACCACGCTGTTAAAATTAATATACTTTTGGGTAAGCCATTTTTAAAAGATATTCAAATGTAATTTTAAATTAGAATAATTGATTAATCTACACTCTTCCATATATAAATTGCTATATTCAATATTTAATACCTTTTCTGCGGTTTCCATAGAAACACGTAAAAGGCATGGCTACCCATAGCGACATAGTCGCCCATGTGACATAATAACTATTAGCAAACAACCATTATGTAATAGAATTTTACTATAAATAAAAAATATATGAACCTCACGGGAATAATTTGTATGAATATATTTCTAATTTCATGTTATTAAAGTATAATGAACATAGTGAACAAATGCTGTTTTATTTTTCGAAAACTTCACCTACGGGAAAAGAAAAGAATTTTTTTATTAATAAAAAGCCTAGATTACAGCTGGGTCTCGGGTACATTATATTATTTCCTGGTCCACAACTGTTGCGAGCGAACTTTTTATTCGTTCATGAAGAATAACTTGCATGGGTATATTTTTAATTTTATGAATTAAAGTATAATGAAAATATGAAATTGTATCTTTACTCTGAGGCTCCATTTAAAACGAAAAACTCCCATGCACGAGAAGAAACAATATAAATATATAAAAAATAATTAATCAGTGATGTAGCAATAATTTGATTTCGTGATGTATTTCAATATAAAAGAAATTATTTGAAAAGTATAAAGAAACACATATGAGGTTTACTGCCTGGCTTTCTACGTGTCGAGAAGAAATTCTCGTAAAAAACAAGCCTACATTACGAACCGGGGTACATATTTTATGAACTAATTTTGACGCAGCATTAATGCATTTTCAATATGATAAACACAATTATTTTGATTTCCATGTTTTACCATAATTGAGTATACATTAGTGTAGACAAGACATATAACTTTTCTTTAATAATTTAAAATATTATGATTATTCAAGTAGGGGATTTAAATTATGATTATTTAAAATGAGACATGTAAAAACACAAGAACGTACTACAATTCACGTTAAATGACACGTGTATTGTTATTTATTATTCATTGTCAGCCAATGTGGTCTAATTAATATATTTTCATTTTAAAATATATTATTGAAAAATAGAAGGAAGAAACTACAAATAGTTGTAACCCCAATAATTGACGATTTAGTAGGATAAACATTATAATTTTTTTAATCGAAAACAAATCAAAAAAATCTAGGTATTAAGTACCGGCTCGCAAAATTGAGAGACAATTCCCGCTTTAAACAGCCAGCGAGATCCTGTGAATAAGGAATATAGATTCCCATGATTTCTGGAACAAGTTTCTTAAGATGAGCAAGCGTCTTGGCCCCAAAAACACAGGAAGTCTCGACGGCAAGCCGTGGAATTCAAAGCTCCCTTTGCAAAAGAGTCGTCACAGGTGACGTCCTAAACAAGCTGCCTCCTGGATTCAAAAAAGAAAAACCGTACAACTGCCTGGACGTTTGCATCTTCAAAGACAAGGCTCGTCGTTTCCAGAACTGAATGGAACCAGCTCTTTCCAGAGGTTTGTAAATTAGATTTTAATTTCACTGTCCCGAGGAAATCGGGCGGCACTCATTCGACAAGACAGAGCATATAGCCCAAAGACGTCAACTTTAGGCCCACAACGGCAGGGATGAGGTCTGCAGACAGGGAGTCCAAGGCGATTACAGATACCCAAACGGAGTAAATCCCTATCAAGGAGAGTATCCAAAAGCGGAGAAGGGAATACATTCAGCCAAGAGCCTGAGTATGGATGACAGGCGGAACGGAAACAAGCCAGTCTGTGTTGGCCGATTCGTTATGTATATCCTATTATACAATCTCGGATACAAAAGCAAAAAAAAATTGGACTTATTCCATAGACGACAAATCCGAACATCACTCAATATTCAATAGCCAAAAAAATATGAAATGAAATGGAGTTTAGATGGCGACTGTTTGGACATTTATTAGGGAAAAATTGCAAAACATGTGCAATATCGTCATGGAAGAATATTTTAATTTAAATGAACTCATATTACCAGTATCCCTAAAAGAAAATTATTAGAAGATCGGGAGAGGCATGAATTCGAAGCGACCTAGACCAGGCATGCCAACAAAAATAATCCAGGACTCCCTTTTCGACATTTTTTAAATTTATTATAATAAACTGTTATCTTGTTAATAATTTTTTCATTATTGAAAGAAAGATTTCGATGAGGACAATTAAAGATTTCGACGAATGCGCAAAGGGATTTTTGCACAATATAAGAGTGTCAATTCTTTTACAAAACCCATGTATTTCGTTTTTAGCTACAAATAACATGTTCATCATTTCAATGGAGTCACTGTTTTCTAACTCAGTTAAAGTTGATGGCATAGTAGTGAACATTTGGCTCTTCAACCTCTTTGTAGTAGGTCGTTTGATGGCAATGATAAAGACACTTTGTGTTTTTATTTTTTAGTATGATTCTGCGTTTACTTGAGTAGTTAGTCGATCGTGAATAGAAGGTAAGTAGTTACAAACAGAAAATACAGAAAAGAAATGTTTATTCTAATATTAGAGCCCCAAAAACAGGGGTTTCCCCAGATAGAGGGTTTTCTAATATTAACGAAAAAAACTAACGTTTTGTTAATTTAAAACCAAAAGATGTTTATTCTTAATTCATTTAACAATTTTAGTCTTTACTTGTCGGGAAATGATCCGTTATTTTCGCTCCGAATTGGTACTTTTGAATTAATCGATCCATGTCAAATTAATCGATCAAAACGACCTTGTCGAGAAATGAATGTTTATCACTATTATCGGTTCTCTGAAGCCCTCAGAACCTTCACATCCATCAAAATTACATCCATCAAAACAACAGAAACACGTTATTATTAGTTATTCAAAAATTATAACTAAAAAATATATAAAATATTAAATGCCCATAATGGGGTTTATCTATAAAGAACTAGCTCGGCAGCTCGCTTCGCTCACCGCGACCTAGCTCCTGCGCAGGGCCTGTTTCATCAAACAACTATAAGTTTATGTAGATGTATAAACTACCTGGTTAAATGTAACCCTATTCTATCGCCTGTTGATAAACGATGTTTGTCGTCCGTCCTTCCTGGCATATATGAATAATTTTTCTCTTCTGCCTACCCTCGAGCATCCCACATACAGCTGTCCATGTGAAAAGCACTCACTCTAAAAATAACCCAACTACCTTTAATGACTGTCCCTGGGCCTTGTTTATTGTCATTGCAACTTTTTTTTCATTTTTGTGGGTTATTTTTTTTTATATTTAATTTTTCATTTTTCCTTGTAATTTCCTTTTTTTTCTTTTTTTGTTTTTTACTGGCGGAAATGGGGCAGGGGGGAGATGCGCAGGCGGAAATGCGGCAGGCAAGAAAGCGACACACAAAAAAGATTTAATTAATTACCTTATTAAGCTGACCGTTTTTTCTTCAGCTTCGTTTTTCCTCCTTCGGTTATCTATTTAAAAAATTATTTTTGAATAATAAAAAAGTTTAAGAAAAGAGGCATACCGAAAATAAATTCTATCTTTACGAAAAACTCAAGTAAATAGTTAATATTTTTACGCAAATTCTTCTGATTGCGCTGTCAATTGGTGGTAAATTGTGTTAATGGTTGTGCTAATGTGGTTTCAACTATCAAAGTGTTTTTCAAAATCTGTTAATTGCACATTCTATTCAAGGTCGTGCGTCAATTGGTGGTAAATTGTGTTAATGATTGTGCTAATGTGGTTTCAACTATCAAAGTGGTTTTTCAAAATCTGTTAATTGCACACTCTATTCAAAGTCGTGCAATCTGTGATTGCACATTCTGTCAAAGTCAAATATGATAATAACTTTAATTTTGATTCATGGTCGATAATGATATATGCATTTAATTTTAAAGAGAAAAACATAGGATGAATTGAATTTCTTTATCGCGAATAATTGGGAGTTCATCATTGTTAATATTCTCGCTGTCGTTTTCATCAAGGATATTCTTAATACGTGAGATTTTGCCTTGAAGGTTTTAATGGACCTCATCATGAATGTCGAGGACATTCGCGTTGTTCATTTTAATCAAAATGCAGAAAATAATTTTTTGATTTTTGGGGGGAAGGTTTTAAGGACTTCATCATGTAAGTCGAGGACATTGTAGTTGTTCATTTTAACCAAAATGCAGAAATTTTTTTTTAATTTTTTTGGGAGGGGGAAGGTTTTAAGGACTTCATCATGTAAGTCGAGGACATTGTAGTTGTTCATTTTAACCAAAATGCAGAAAATTTTTTTTTAATTTTTTTTGGGGGGGAAGGTTTTAAGGACTTCATCATGTAAGTCGAGGACATTGTAGTTGTTCATTTTAACCAAAATGCAGAAAATTTTTTTTAATTTTTTGGGGGGGAGGTTTTAAGGACTTCATCATGTAAGTCGAGGATATTGTAGTTGTTCATTTTAACCAAATGCAGAAAATTTTTTTAATTTTTTTGGGAGGGAAGGTTTTAAGGACTTCATCATGTAAGTCGAGGACATTGTAGTTGTTCATTTTAACCAAAATGCAGAAAATTTTTTTTAATTTTTTTGGGGGGGAAGGTTTTAAGGACTTCATCATGTAAGTCGAGGACATTGTAGTTGTTCATTTTAACCAAATGCAGAAAATTTTTTTTTAATTTTTTTTGGGGGGAAGGTTTTAAGGACTTCATCATGTAAGTCGAGGACATTGTAGTTGTTCATTTTAACCAAAATGCAGAAAATTTTTTTTTAATTTTTTGGGGGGGAAGGTTTTAAGGACTTCATCATGTAAGTCGAGGACATTGTAGTTGTTCATTTTAACCAAAATGCAGAAAATTTTTTTTTAATTTTTTTTGGGGGGAAGGTTTTAAGGACTTCATCATGTAAGTCGAGGACATTGTAGTTGTTCATTTTAACCAAAATGCAGAAAATTTTTTTTTATTTTTTTTGGGGGAAGGTTTTAAGGACCTCATCATGTAAGTCGAGGACATCGTATTGCCAATTTGAAGTTGGTGTGCACACACAGACAGACAGACAGACAGACACACAGACAGACACACAGACAGACAGACAGACAGACAGACACACACCATACCATTTTATATTAAGATAAACAGAAAAACTCCTAATAGAAATTCAAATTGCCCCAAAACCCGAGGGTGCCCCACGTCCGGGGTCGCCCCAATAAGGAGTTGCACTGTATTTATCAATTTTTTTATTAAAAATCTTGAAAAATTATGTCAAATATCCATTAAAGCTAGAAATTTTTTTAATAAGGCAAATCTAAGAACTGGCGAATTTAAAATTTAGTCAATCAAGATTTCTTGCCAAATAAAACGTGACCAAATTCCGCGTAGAGAACTGTATTAAATAGGCCTTTAACAATTAAGGTTTTAGAAAACAACCACGAAAAAATAGATAAGTATGATTATGAGGAAAAACAATTTTTAGAAAATGAAGATTTAAATTTTATTGAGAATAAAGATAATTTTTTGCTGAGGATAAAGAGGGTGGAGATTTTTCATTAAACTCTCAAACACTAAAGTATGTTAGACGTATTTTAAAACTGGACGATGTGAGCATGTGAGAAAGAAAAATCTTTATAATCGTAATTAAAAAACCGAACCCAAATGCAAATCAGAGGTCTGTTGGGCCTACCGTTAAAGATCGTAGTTTTTAAATGCGCCTCATTATATATATTCACTTTATTGAAAAAGAGAAGATGAAGCTCGATAATTATCCAAACTATAATCAAAAGTATTTAACAAACTATTATTCTACTCCAAAAACAGCGTTAAAATTGACGAAATACCTTAAATCATCAATTCATTTCTAAAATTTCAAATCAATTATATCGAGTTTTTAAAAATTTTGACTTTTCGAGATTTTAAATGTTAGGTCTTTGAAAACGTAAACGATCCGACAAATCTCCCATCTTTCTTTTCGAAAAAGACTTGGAAAACAGTACTTTTTTGAAAAATCAATTTAAATGCAATGAGTGCACTTTGAGACTAGCTTAACTCACATATTGGAAAAACTGGTTCTGACCCTAAGGGTCCTCTTGGCTTAACGTTAACAAACAGGCCAGTTACATCCCTTCTCTACTTTAGCTGAAATAATGATTGTCTTTCCTTGGGCCAAGAAAAAGATTTGAATCTGGAACTGAAGTCCGGACTTCAGAATGATCATCAAAACTCTTATTCTAATATCAAAGCATGAATGTAATTAAGTCCAATCTTTAATTAATGTTTTATCTTCTTTTAGGACAGCTACTCGACAGAAAGGTCACCAATTGATCGGTTAATCTGTGGACCTTTTTTTGGGTCTCCTCGATTCGCCTCCTGTTGGATCACGATAGCCGCGGACCCCATGATCCGCAGGCGTAGGCAATTGAAGGTTAGAAGTATTGACGGTAGATATTCGCCAGTACCTGGTGTGACCCGTTTTTCCATAAGCTGGATAGAGTTCTGAGAATTTTCAATTGAATGAATGCTTTCTTCGGCATACAAGCTGATGCACTTGGAGACTTCTTCTTTGGTAATTTGAAAATAAAAAATGCCAACATGTTTAAAAATTATTATTATCAATGCTCTGTTTCATATTACAGGTCCAATTTGTCTGAACAACTGAAACCACATACAGTGCTGGTAGAAAAAAACCGGTTTTGCAGTTACTAACTTTTTTTGGCAGATAGCTATTAATTTTCTAAATGAAATAAAGAGTTTGAAGTTGATTATATGTATAATCTTTTTTAATTTTAAAAAATTTCAATAATCGGCGGAAATTTTAAAAATTTAAATTTTTGCTTGTGAATAAAAAACCGGTTTTAACAAAAAGAGTTAACAAAATCAACAGTTAATATGTTGTGTGGTATCCTCGATTAATAAATAGCTCGTATGACCTGTTAGGCATACTATCAATTAACTTCTGAATACTTTCAGACGGCAATTCGTTCCAAATTTTTGTTAATTTGACTTCCAGATCCAGTTTATTTTTTGCAGGATCTAAAGAATACTTTTGCTTCATCATTCCCCAAACATGTTCCATTGGGTTCATGTCTGGAGATTGCGGAGCCCAATCAAAAATTGGAACTTTATTTTCTTCAAAAAACTTGGTTGTCAATGCAGATTGATGACAGAAAGCCAAATCTTGTTGGAAAGTGAACTGATTTAGTCCCATTTTTCGCGCCGAAACGAACAAATTATTCGTTATTACATTTATATATTTAGCGGAATTGAGGGTTCCATTAGCAAAAACTAAATTGCCCACTCCTTGATAGGAGATACAGCCCCAAACCATAACACTGCCTCCACCAAATTTTACTATCGGCGTAATATGGCTCAATTCATAACGTGAACTTTTTTTTCGATAACTGTATTGCCTTTTTTAGTATAAAAAATCTTAAAAGATGCTTCATCAGAGAAAATAATAGTTTTCCATGCGTCATTGTTCATCCGAATAAAAATTTTTGACAATTCATATCTTTTTATTATGTTTTTCTTCGAAATCAACGGTTTACATTGACATACTCTTCCGAAGAGAAAATTGGAATTTAAATAAGTTCCAATTTTCTTTCTACAGACACTCTTACCGGTTAAATAATTTATTTCATTCCTCAACGTGTTAGAAGATTTTTTGGATCGCACTCAACAAGATGCAATAAAATTTCAACGTCTGTTTTTTGAAGCTTTTTAGGACGTCCAGAACCAGGAATCCTATCAATAGTTCCATATTTTTTGAATTTTCGAAGAAAATCTCCAATTGTCGATTTTGGAGTATTTAGATGATCTGCGATATCTTTTATCGTTTAATTTAACTCATAAAGAGCAAAAATCTTCCATTTAATTATTTTATTTAACATTTGCTTATAAAACTAAAAATTCAACTACTAAAATATCACTCAATAATGAAAACCGGTTTTTTATTCACACTCTAAAATTTAAATCTTCAGAATTTTAAACGATTAATGGAATTTTTTATAAATAAAAAAAATTATAAATCTAATCAACTACAAAGAGTTCAATTCAGTTAAAAAAATAAATGCTATCCGCCAAAAAAAGTTAGTAACTGCAAAACCGGTTTTTTTCTACCAGCACTGTAATGTTAAACCGTATGTTGGTTAGATCTTTGTTTGTTTCGGTCTTTCCAGGGTATGGGAAAGCTTCTCTTTTGGCATTTGGTTTTTTGATAAAAGTGTTTAACATTTCTGCTCTTCAGGGAACGCGATACTTATCTAATTGGACCCACGTTTCTTAAAAAAAGACAAAGACAGCCAAAAAACGAGTCAAGTAAGAATTGCTCAATGTACTCAAACTCCAAACGACATATAAGTTCTCTGTTGTTTGGTTATCCATTAAATTCGAAGAGAGTCCTTTGTCCAAACTGCACCACCTTGCAATATTTGGCCATGACCAAGTCGAGTTGGTCCTAGAAACATTACTTTAAGTCGACCTATTAATTTTTATTAACCCGCACGTCTCTCTATGACTGCATTTTTTTAAATAAAAAAATACAAAAAGTATTATTCCGTGATAAAAATACATTTTTATTTTTGTCCCGTGATAAAATCTCGACTTTATCCCAAAAGGTAACCTAAATTTAACCTTATCCCTATCCCCAACCTATACTTAACCCTTATTTTAACACAAGGCCGAACCCTAATCTATTTCCAACTTTAATCATAAAATAATGATTCTTAGATTAGTACTACAGTGCGACCTCGAATTGGGGAAAACCAAGTAGCGGGGAAACCCTCTTTTTTGGGGAAAACCTTGCTTTTGGGGAAATATTTTTGCCATCCCTATAAAATAC
Source organism: Octopus sinensis (assembly GCF_006345805.1). Classification (NCBI taxonomy): domain Eukaryota; kingdom Metazoa; phylum Mollusca; class Cephalopoda; order Octopoda; family Octopodidae; genus Octopus; species Octopus sinensis. Next base: position 38,235 of record NW_021833806.1, read on the forward strand.
GATGATTTTTAATGAAATAAACCTCCTACCGGGGAAAAATTTTATATTATCATAAACGATTCATTAATATATTTGTATAATTTTGATTTATTATTATTTATTGTAACCTGTTTTTCCAAATTTGTAATCAATAATTTTTAAAATTTATTTAACCTGGTAACTTACTTATTTAGCTAATTAACCTGGTAAAAAATTGAAATTATCAATTTTTTAAGTTATTATAAATTTTAGAAAGCCAATGCCTAGAAAACTAAATCAAAGTGAAAAGATCAGAATTTGCAAGGATATACAGTCGGGGTCATAAGGACAAAATGATTTGTGAAGGATTTAACATCTCTAAAGGAATGCTATACCGACTAAAAAAGAAAAGGGAAGGAATCTTAGCTCAGGTTTCTCAACATCCGAAGGGACAATTGGATACGAATTGAATGCCCAAGTTTACGAGATTTTTCGTAATCTCAGGTCGAAAGGTTTCCCAATTAATGGGCCAACCTTAAAGCTTATTGCACGTAAAATTGCGTATAGAAATTCAAATCATGATTTCACTGCTTCTAATGGATGGCTTTACAGATTTAAGAAACAATTCGAAATAAAATTCAGAATATTACATGGCGAATCACGATGCAGCGAACAATTTATGGAACATTTGGATGATCAACAAGTTATAAACAATGCGGAATGCGCATTCACAATGCTGCTAAATGTTATTAAGCAAGAGACTCCGGAAAATGTACTTGATCTATTCAGATTCAAAGCAAATATTATGAGTTCGATGCGAAAAAAACAAAACACACGATTAAAATTAACTGATTTTTTTATTAAAAATTAGTTATTCGTCTCGGTTATATTATTAAGAGAGATATCGAACAGGCGAGACCTAAATTTAATGAAAAACCTTTTTTTGGGGGAAAACCTCAAAATTGGGGAAAAATTTCCCCAATTCGAGGTCGCACTGTACTAAAGAATCTTATTAAGAATTATTTTTTATAAACAAAAACACTAATTAATTTTATAAAGTCTCGCAATATTTGTTCTTTTTATGACAGATCCTTCTTCATCTTGAATATCAAAATTCATATTTTCTTTAGCAATAACTTTATATTTTTTCGTATCAATTTGATCATATAATGGATAATGTCTATTTTTAGCACCAAGATCTTGCCGCAATAGAACATTATCCCCCACCTTAATCTGCATTATAACACGTGATAAACTACCTTAATGTCGTTTTCGTCGAATTTCCATTTCCGTTTGTTATTCATTAATTTTTTGGACTATAAATAAATTTTAATGTTTTTACCTGACAAAAGACGCAGTTATTGATAACTTGCATTATTTCAGAACGACTAACACCATAGATCCTTGTCTTCAGATGACTAATCATTCGATCTCTTCCAAAATGATTAGAATTATGCTCGGACTATTTTTAGATGCTACAAAGAGTACTTCAATCATTAGTAATTTTAGTTCTGCGTCTTCAATACAAAAAAATCGTAGTTTTAGGCCATTTCTTCGTACATAAACTTTTCCATCAGCAAAAGAAAAGGTTTCTGAATGTTTTTTGACTTTATATCTCTCCTTCTTATCCAAAACTTCATCCAAATTCTGGGATTCTTTGTATTTTTTGATTTTTGACAGAGTATCTCTAGTCAAAACCAGTAGACCCATTTTTCACGTGCCAATTTAATTTTATAAAAGTAATATTCTTTTTAAAAATAATTAATAAATATGTATTTATGACTGTTAATAAACAAGAAAGAAATGATTATCGTAATCTTAAGCTGCTGATGATCGAGAAGACGTTGCCCCTCAGGATCGCAATGGATATTCTTTGGAACAACCATTGCTTCTCCCGAGGTTAATAAACTATTTTCTATATTTTTTTGAAAATACGTTTGCGGTCCGAGCAGATGCCGGATCCAGACAAAAACCGGTGACACTTATAAAACAAAATTACAGACTAAATCTAAAATCAAATCTCAGATTAAAATTGACTAGTTGCGACCTAGACATTAGACAAATCTCCAAAAAATTAAGGAATCACATTTCTTATTAATGAGACTCATAAATTTTATTTTTAAATGAATTCTTAATTATTATTGAATTTTTGATTTAGTCAGGTGGTAAAAGGTGTCTTTTCGATTTGTCGAAATTTCTGAGAATATCAAAAATTGGCTTTTCTCCAAAAATATTTGCCGACTTTTAGTCCAGAATAAAATTATTTTAACGACAATATTACTGTTCAAATGCTTTAAATTACTCAACTTAAATGTCCAATTAAAAAAATCAAGTTTTCCACCTCATTTTCTTGTGCCATTTTCAGAATTTTAAATTATTATTTTGCTTTTTCTTCTAAATCTCTCGGTCATCTTTTAAATACGATTAAATGTATTTTACATTAAAGACCAAATAAAGTTTTAATTAATTTGAATGACCCTAGGATAGCGTGTGAATTTCCGCGGACAATTGCACACGAAATCCTCTGGAAGAAAGTATTGGACTTTTCTTTTAAATTAATTTCTTTATTCTTCTTTTAACTTTTTTGTCATTTCTTTGTATTTGTATTTTCTGTTTCGTTTTCATCAATGTTAATATTCCTTTTGTGGTTTAATGAACATGAGAATTAAGCCAACTGCACCTGCTTACCAGGCTACGGTAGAATATTTTCTTTCAAATAGACAAAATGGATTTTTGGATGGGACGTCTCCGGACTAACGTGAAAGTTAATTATGCTTTTGAATCGATGTATCTGAAGTAAGAACCATTGGCTCCAACTTAAACCCTAAGGTATTTTCACTGTTTAAAATTTAATGTAAAGATATTATCCTCATTTTGTCATCCAGGAAAATAACTCTCAGAGTACCTAAATCCAGGACATTATGCCGAAAAACATTCTTTCAACGTGATGAAATGACTTCTAGCCTTCCAATCCAAATAAAACTGGGTGTGTACAAGTAAAACACCAAAATGAAAATCTCTCTTTAGTTATTAAAAACGCCTCCGAACTTGAAAATTTCGATTTAAGGTACTACAGTTTTGGGAGGTCCAAAACTCTTTTGGTAAAAATCGTCATGTAAATTGCCTCAGCAAAATCTCTTCAAAGAACTTGTCTGTACTACTCTCAGAGTGTCAATTCAATAGATAAAGCTGTCTGTTCATTTTCTGGTAACTCTCAATCAATATTATACAAATACATAAGGTCTCCGAATTTTACAATGCCTTAAATATCAAATATCTCACTATATTCAGTCGCACTGAAACAGCAGTTTAAAACAGAGTAGACTAAATTTTTTGGACTAAACTGGAACACACTAATATGCTTTTTTTCTGCGTTTGTCGACAGAATTATCAATGCCAAATATTTTCATTAGTTGGCCAACGCCTAAGTGACAAATGTCATTTCACATGCTGGACGTTGGCATTTCTAATAGTCGTAAAACTAGAATGATTTTTCAATTTGAACTCTTCATTCAAAATTGCCAAAATGTGCACAAAACTTGATATCGAAAACATCTTCAAAACTTACAAAAACGATCAAAAATTGTTTAAACTTCTAAAAAATCGGATACAATCACACCGTTAGTAAATTGATCATAGTTTAAGAAATATTATCGAAGGCCGATATTTACAATCCAAATAAAATTAAAAAATTTATTTTGCTACTGAAACAAAAAACCTTAATAAAAATCAAATAGCATCCAACATAAGCGAAACTGAAAAGACCTTTTTGAGAATATTGAAAAACTAAAAGGATGTCGTCCATGTTACAGAAAGTAGCTGATTTAAAGAAAAAATTCAAAATATCAAAAAAATGCAAATTGGAGTCTTAACATATGTTAGACTTCGAGCACTGTCGACACTATATGAAAAATGAGAAAAGACGGAATAAAAAAATTGAGAAAAGACAAAAAAAGACATAGCATACATCGATTCCTTTTCCGTGTCTAAAGTTATCTTGACTTCTTTGGCTTTTACGAAAAATCTGTCGATGTGGGTCACCTTCTTGCCGTGACAGGTGATAGTTTTATACTACGAAAAGACCTACAACTACTCCCCTGCCGGATCGGATCGATTCCGCGACGTCGGTGGCAGCAGAGCAGGCGCGAAGCCGTTGCTCCCAAGGACCTCTTTGCTTATCAAACTCACCCTTCTACTTTCCAGAGACATTGAACCAAATCCTGGCCCCAGCAAAAAGAACCTATTACGTATCTTGCTCAGAAGACTGCTGAACTTTATTCCTTCCTGGAGAAGCACGACGTGGACATTGCTTTGGTGCAAGAAACAAAGCTCTCGGCAAAAATCGCTTGCCAGATTTCCCTGGTTATTCATACATCCGTCGGGACAGACCGGGCTCTGTAAATGGAGGTGGCCTACTAACTCTTATCAAAAAATCCATCCCGTTCACTAACTGTACCTCCCAAGCTTACTCGCTAATTGGCAACGATCAAGTGATTGAAATGACAGCTATAACTGTCTCTACAGGGTCATCAACTAGGAGACTCTCAATGTATACATACCTCCTCACTCGTTATGTCCTCATGGATGGACCCCTTCTATTCAAAACCTCCAGTCCCTTAACAATGTCGTTATTTGTGGTGATATGAACGCAAAGAGCCCGTTATAGCTAAAAAAATCAATCTCTCAACTCAAGAGGATCTTTACTATTCGACCAATTTGATGGTTTAGTTATCCTCAACAATCCCTCATCTCACACCAGAAAACCGTCAAGGAAAGGCGACGCAAATTTCTTCTCCTGACATCCCGCTGTGTACTCCAATTCTGGCCCCAGTTACTTCTTGGAAAGTCATTTACGACTTAAATTATGATCACAACCCGATATTATTATTGAGAATGCCCCAAAATCCAAATCGACATCAACGGCGGTCGTTTTATACGAATTACAAAAGAGCTTCCTGGAACGAATACTGTCTCGCTCTAGAAAAATCATTGAATGATTTCGACATTATCAACTTTCGTTCGACTGATGCAGCAGTCAATTATCTCAATGCACTTATCATCTCCACCTCCAAAAAATTCATTCCTCAAGGAATTATACAAAATTTCTCCCAAAGTTACAGCCACGAAGTAAACGCCCTTATAAAGACCCGTAACAATTCGAAACGGAAAAATGGACAATCTGCTGTGTCCTTTATAAAACTGAGGAATCTAAATTCGCAATCTGTGCTGGACGGCTTCAATGAGAAGAGACCCCCAAAACGAACAGTACTAGTTTCAATCGATATCTCAAAGTCGTTTGACAGCGTCCCTCTGTGTGGACTCATCAACAAAATTTTAAAGACAGACCTAAACTCAAACCTCAAATCTTGGCTTGCAAACTTCTTATCGGGTCGAATGGGATACGTCTCCCTTATTGGGTACCGCAGGATTCTGTGTTGTCCCCTTCCCTGTTCAACTTATATTTACATGACTTTCCGGCGAATGACCCAAACAACTTGACTTTATCTTACGCAGATGACATTATCATTGCTTCTAAACACGCAGATTACATATCAGCCTCTCTCAACATCCAGCAACAATTATACTCCGTTGAGATTTGGTTCATTTAAAAACAGACTCGAGGCTTCGCCCTCAAAATTATCGGTCACCTATTTCTTCCGACAGAAGACAATCAAACCTTCACCCGAAGTTATCTCTCTTTGGTTCTGACCTCCCACAATGCAAAACCCCTACTATCCTCGGACTTACTTTTGATCCAACTGTATGTCCTTCAACAAGCATGTCTCTAACATTTCTGACAAGGCAAACAGACGCACAAACATACTAAAAGCAATAAGTGGTCACATTACAGGCGCCCAGAAGCCACTCCTCAGACGAGTTTACAAACAATACATACGGCCCGTATTAAGTTATGCGAGTCCAAGCCGGGCGCTCTGTCTATCCATAAACTCGACAATGGCACTTCAATCAGTACAAAACAAAAAAAACCATGCGCACAATATCTTGGTGTCTGAAATCAACCCCAATTGATAACCTCCACTGAGAAACAAACCTTTTGCCAATTGAAGATAATCTAAATATGAGAGGAGCCCAATTTTTATTTGCATCTCGAATGTTCTGCTCTAAATGTGCTAAACGGAAATTCTCGTTCAGTGAAGAACACGCCGGCGAATCTATATTCCCGGATCCTTGCAAAAATCGATGAGGAAAATTCACAATTCGATATCCACATCAGCTATTCTTAAGCTGACGCCTAACTCTGTACTCAATAAACCTCCTCCTGACGTTCACTGTTCTGAATTGCTTCTCGACCCTTCGGACTTGGCTCGTTTCCGTTCTGGTCATCACTCCTCATTAAACCACTATGCACACAAAATGGACATCTCGATCTCCCCCTTTTACCCCATTTTCCATGCTGATGAGCATACAACCGCCAATCTATTCCGCTGTCATGGTCTTCTATCGTTCCGTAAAAAATTTGCCATTCACGCCCCGAAGGTCCTATGGGAGCAATCTGGGAGGGCGCTTTTGTTTCTGCAAGATGCTGGTCTCATAACTTAAAGTAGGATCGGGGTTATGCAACAACAACGAAAAATCAGCACAGGCAAATCGGCTTGTCATTGTCAATATTCAGCTTCTCTAATTTTTTTTTAATTTTCTTCATCTCTTCTTAATTTATAAACGTAAATAGAGAGCTAAGCTAATTAATGGCCTCACGGGACACCCGGCGTACTCGTCAACAGTTCCCCTACAGCGACATTTGTGTGTCTGGCAGTTTTTCAGCCTGACACGGAGGGAGATTGCGATTCTTAGGCATTCCTTGTCCACCAGGTTCCCGATGGAAGGGAAAGGGAGAGCCTTTAACCAGACACCGCTGCCTTCACAGTGACCTGCACAGAAACAAGCAACACGGTATTAATTGGAGACAGGAAGGAGGCCTTCGAAAATTGTCTCACAAGAGATTTCGTCCCATTGACGCTGTACAGATTGAGAATTGGGCAGCTTCGAACCAAACCGAGCCTCCCACCAACCACAGGCTGCAGAGTAATCTTCGCACAATTTCCGTTCGGGGAGGTTTCTAAGAACGATATTGTCCCGTGTAACGTCGCAAATAATAAAACTAAAGTGATAACGGTTAAAGATAAATTATTGGCACTTATTAAGAAAATAATTAAAAAAACAATCAAGAATCAGTGCTGTAATTAGGATGCACGACAATGATCGGATCATCAGTGGCAACACCTCCATCTTCGTTCATATCAGAATGTGTCAACTGAATAAGAATATGATCCTAAACAGAATATCAAATTCAGAAAATAACAGATTGAACAAGCCTTTCAATAAGTCTTTGCAACATGATTTTCCGTTCAGCAAGTTCCTCTTCCGTATCAATGTCCCCAATAATTTCTCCAAGGTACCAAGCATCAACTCAGATCGCTAATCCCCAAACTCATCTCCTGAGACAACTCTGCCAGTTCATCGACATGCCGAATATGAGTGACAAGTGCATTAGTAATTTGTTTATATTCCTCATATGTAATAGAAATAGTCCGATAGCCTCCAGTTGTTGATGGGACAGAAGTCCGGTCTTACACTCAAGAAATAATGTAACCTGGGGATTGAACATTCATAGGAGTTTGAGGAGTCATTGGAATGTCCTCGGGAATAAAAAGTTCATCGGGACCTTCATGAAAGAGGATATCAGGGTGGTCCACTCTGATTATAGACTTGCTTATAAGTCGGCATGCTTCTTTAATATGACGAGGCTCAACCTAAGAAATAAAAAAAAGTGATAGAACCTCATCGCGAAGAAACATTCGTGCCATTGCTTCACTTAAGCGAATTATACTCTCTAACTGACGGACTGTAACACGCCAAGAAGTATTTCCACCAACAGCATCTCTCTGTCTCAAAAGCTTATATTGCTGGACAATATAATCTTGCGATTCTGGTGGAATTTTGGGGTTGAATTGACGTGAGAAAGCAATATATCTTCTTATATCTTCCAATGCATATTTCCGATCAAAAATACTCAAATTAAGTGCATGAAGTTGGACTATTTTACTAGCAATGGCATAGTCTGTTATCTAAAATAAGTAAAAAACCCAATCACCTCATTATATTCATCCACAAGTACAAAAAACAGATCAAAACGTGACATAATAGGGGCAGACATATTTACGTTACGTTTGAGTGATTTAGTACGGTCATAATGTCCTCCAAGTGGATTGGCCGCTGCGAGAATACAAGTCCGTGCGTTTAATGTTGCTTTAACACCTGCCTTGGCAATCGAAATAGTCTGTTGTTCCATTGCCTCATGAATCGCCACTTGATCGTGAGTTTCAATCTTGTCAAATTCATCAATACAACACACTCCCTACTCAATTAAAAGGACTGTCTACTCCGTCAGCTAGCATTAGTGCTCCTGCCTCGATTACTAGTTCCCCTGAATCTTCATCGCGGACAACTGCAGCTGTGAGTCCAGCAGCTGATGTCGATTTTCCGCTTGTATAAATAGCCCGTGTACTCAATTCCTCCACATGCCTACAACATATAATACAATTCATTACTTGAGAAGCTGGCTTTTTGCAGTACTGGGATCTCCCACTACACAGACGTTCACATCTCCACGGAGACTTATTCCTTCCGAGGTTTGCTTACCAACTCCACCAAAAAGCATAAGTAAAATTCCACGCTTCACTTCGTCGTTTCCTTCTCAATTCAAACAAAACAATTCAACCGTGAATTGATGGGAAAAGACTAGAACAGAGGTTTTGATACAAATCTCGGTCGTTGTACATTTCTCTGATTATTTCCTCACTGCAGTCTTCCAAAGCGACTCTATTCCTCGTCTTTACTGACGAAGCCAAAAAAGCAAGTCTGTAATTAAGATCTCGTACTCCCAAAGCCTTCAGTCCACGTACCCCTTCAACTTCATATGCTCTATTTCCAGTCATTCGAGTCGATGTTTCAGCTTTAGCTCCCGGTAGAGACAATACAGCCACGTCTGGCACAACAATAAGTGTTCCAATAAAATCACAACGGTCCCCTGCCTGGGCTAGTTCCACACAGTCTCCACGAAGGATCACTTCCAGACTACGAGGGATTGACCCACGAGGAAGTTCCGACTGAGTTTCTTGAATTCGGACTTTTTGAAAATCAATGAAGTGTGACTTATCAACATCAAGTATGAAACGCGTTCGATTATTACAAACAGGATTTCGACAAATTGTGGGCTATATGTTTATATAATAATATTACTTGTGAGTATTTGAATTGTTGTTCTACATTTCTTATAAGAGTCTGGCATTCAAAACAAATGAAGGCTCCTTTGACCAATTCTGGATGGACTGGATGTGTCCTGACTACCTGACCTGTTATTTTAATCAAAGAGCCAATTTTTCCACTGCTTAATTGCCTGATTTTTACAAAAGTTGGCACAAAATCAAAAGAAACAAAAAATTCCTTTTTCGAAGGAATTTTCCCTTTCTTGGAAAGTACATTTCCCACACTTCCACATAAAAATGGGTATATTCTAGACTATATTAGAAAAAAAGTATACCTGTAGTACTCCTCTGTAATGGTAACAGCCAAGTGATGGTTCCAAGAGTCGATATCCGAGTAGTCAACGTTAAGAGTTGAACTTTCACTATTTAATAGTTTTTGGGCAGCGATTAAGTAAATTTCTTTTCCCTCGGAATTAATGAACCTATTAGATATATTTTTAGTTTTTTTACTGTTCTATAAAATCTGAAAATAATAGTTGACAATTTTCTCCGATAATATCCTTTACTATGTTATCATTCTGCTGATTCAAAGCCTGCATCACGAGACTCGATGTTATATACCCGCTAATGTTAAAGAACTAAAATTAAATTTAATTGATTTTAATAAAATTAAATAATGATTTCAAATGTTTCACTAAAATAATTATTTTTGGATAATAAGAGAGTACCAGTGGTTTTTTTTCTTATAGGAAAATATTAACATTAAACATTTTTTTTCATTTGGTACAATAAAATAATTTTAAAAGCGGATCTTTTTCTATCTTATATTTATGTGACTTTTTTAAACTTATTTACATATATTTAAATAATCATTTTAAAATTAAATCTTATAAATTTTTACAATTGATTTCACACGTTTTCATTTTTATGATTTCTAATAATAATAAAATGAAGTAGAAAACTCGTTTTTTCAATTCAATTGGACTAAAGTGTTTGCATTTGTCATAAATTCTAAAAACTTACCTACGTGTCTCATATGTCAAGAGATTTTCCAACTTGGAAAGACATTTTAATTTCAAACATGGTGAATTTTGAAAAAATTATTCTTCTAGTGATATTCGAAAAAAGCTGTTGATGAACTTAAAAGAAATGTTGGATGTTTCACGTCAACGTTTAAAAATTTAAGACAGTTATTAAAGACTTCTACTATTGCCAGCTTTATTATCAGTTACAAAATCGCTAAAAGGGGGAAACCTTTTGACGGAAAGTATATAAAAACGTGTTTTATTAAAGCAGCTGACGAAATCTTCCCAGAATTTGAAAACAAAAAAGATATGGTAAATTGTTTTAATAATATATTAATAAGCGTTTTTTCAGAGAAGAATTTATGTCATTCTTACATCTTAAAGGCTACACCAGTGGTGAAAACATAGCCGAAGCTTTTATTAACAAAATAAAAGGGACTTAACCATAGAGTAAAGATTTGTTAATTAAAACTAATTCAGAAAATATTGATCTTCTTCAGTACAATAAAGTAAGATGGCTTTCCAGGTGGGAAATTCTTAATTCGTTCACATCCTTTATTGAAGAGATTCGATATTTTTTGGTGCAGAGGAATTGAATATCAAGAATTGACCGAAAATTATGGTTACAGAAGCTATATTTTATGACCGATCTATGCTAAAAACTTAATTAATTAAATTTAAAACTACAAGGAACTGGAAATATTGCATTATTTATCTTGGAGGAAATTGTCTTATTTGAGAAAAAACTATGCTTGTTTGTAGATGATGCAGATTATGGGATTTTATCTCATTTCCCCAAATTACTTGAATATTAGATGGAGATTAAAACGATTGAGTTTAAAGAAACTCTTTTATCGATAAGCAAATCATTTTAGAACAGGTCAGAATTTAATAAAAAATTACACCAGATTCTATGCTTTTAGAAAAGAAAAATTTACCTTATTGTTCGTTACTTCTTGAGAAAACAGAAGATCTAAATTTTGCACCATATAAAATAAAAATTTCTGAATTTAATGCAATTACTGGAATTAAGGAGTAAAGAATTATGGTATCAAAAGTTATCCACCTAACCACCGAATTAGAAGAATTAGTAAAAAGTGGTAAAAAAGTAAAAAATGGCTATTTACCACAAAAAGGTTGCCGACTCCCGGACATGTCAAAAGCTTTTGACTGTGTCCGCCTTGACCTACTTATCTAAATGAGGTCTTTAAATGGGTTTTGAGTTCGCCGTGTTTCCCTTAACGTTGAAGCCAGTCGGTTTTTAGCTTTAAATCGACTCGATTATTTGATAAAAAACAATAGTTAAAAAGATTAGATGCTAGCTAGGGTAGGTGGATAGAGAGTAGGTGAGAGCCTAAGGGTCAGTTCAACGGCGCCGCACTCCGTATTGAATGGCAGTTTCCGCGGGGCATGGAAAACAAGATTCGCTGAAAGATTCAGCTCGTCTCCCTCGTTTGTTTTCAAAGAGATTCTTTTACTAACGTCAGTGAGGAGTTGAGTCGCCGTCTTGCCGACAAATTTCTAAGGTTTCGAAGGCAAGGGGAAAACTCAAAAGAGTCCGGAATATACAAGTATTTCGTCCTCTTTAACTCTTCGGCATCAGCACTGGCAAAGCCCGGTTTGCTGAAGTCTTGGGTAGTATCTTCAAAACTGGCACTGGCAAGCAGATACTGATCCGTACGAATTCATCTCCAGTAGTAATCCCGTGTTAGGGATAGATATGGACAAATTTTACGAACTAGAAAAAGCGTCCTACCCCTTTGACAGAAGACCAGGCAGTCCAAAATTAATGGTTTTTAACGTTTTTGATTATTTTCTTTTCTTACTTATTATTATTGATTTTTATTAAAATATCGGATAATTGGATTTATCGGTTATTTAAAAAAAATTTTCCGTGGACACATGCTATGCAAATAACCATTGTTTACTGTACATGAAGTTTCTCTAATATTTTTAATAAGAAAGTTCAAAGAAAATATTATGTGACAAGAAAAGTAATTTCAGTGTGTGATGTTTGCAAGTTTTCTCTTTCACTTAAATTTAAGTCTGTTTTATTAATAATTTAAACCGAGGATGAAACTAATCATTTTCTGTTTCTGTTCCAAATGAGCGGTTTCAAATTGACCTCATTGATCTTACCAGCTTCTCTGTTATTACTCAGTCGAAGCATTGCTCCACAAATGTCGGAATTTGTGATTATATTGTTCAGTAAACGAGGCTGTTTTTTGACTTGTCAGAGCGGTAAAGTGTCCTCCGATTGAACTGATTCCTAAAGAGTTGGGCTATAAGTTCAGTCGAGCAAATAACGTCCAATATAAAATGACCAGACTCATTTTGAATTTTTAGATTAGCCAACCCTCGTTTGAGTAAGCGCATAGCCATAAACATTTTTGTACCTGATTGTAGCCTCTTTACTTTTATTATGCGCTATTTCAATAATTCAGACCAGGATTGAAGCATATTCCTCTTGATTTCGTGTTGGATTTTGTTTCTCAGTTTTCTTAATTCGGATTTCCGATTAGGATCACAAGTTTCCTTTTGAAGTCTTAAATCTCGTTGACGTAATTGACTAGTAATTGTAATCTCGTAATCTCGTTGACGTATTTGTACCTTCATTTAGTTTCGTGAATCTCAACAGTTTCTTTGGCAGCCTTTATTATAACTTCTGAACTTCTTTTCTATATTATGTGTGGTAAGCCATCCATGAGAATATTGGAAATATAATGATCCAAGCGCTCCTAGTTATTTCATGATGAGTTTAGCATTATTTATTAGTTCTTCCTCCTAATCCTTTGTGTTTTTCTAGCCTGTGCATGATATCTATGTAAAATTCAGTAAAGTTTTCTTAGATTTAATGTGCTAACTACAATAGTGCATATTATATGCAACCCGGCTTGACGAGTGACGCCGTTATCAGTGATCTCACTGCGGAACCGGATGTCTTCTTCAGCCACACCATAAAAGAAAAAGACAAAAGAGAGCAGTGACACTTGACTTCGTTCGGAATAGTTAGTTTCTTGATAACATGTTTTCTTTCTGTCTTGATCTTGTGTGGCTGCCTCAAGCAAGATATCATCTTGCGGCAAGGCTTTAATAATAATAAGTACAATAGTATGATCGCTGTTTGTCAAGGCTCTATACGTACGGGAGTCGACTAACAATCTCTTCTGCGACTGCTTGTACAAAATATAATTAATTTGTTTATATATTTTTAGTTCCTATCTTTGTTCATTTGTTATATAACTTACCAAGGTGGTCTTGTGTAGGGCGGCGTGCTGAAAAGCCGTGTTGTACAGAAATTACAAACGTAGGTATTACAAATGTCGATTATAATATTAACGAAAGAATTTCGATACTCCTTTCCGTGATTACTAATGCAGCGTTCACCTTTGTGTTTAATTCCTGCTTTTAAATTTGGGTCCCTTGCAATAAAAATTATTACGGACAAGCTGAGTTAGGCGCATACTTCCAATAAAATCAAGTAAAAATCATCAACCTCATCCGTAAAAATTGATAATCTTTCACTGTGTGGGAATACATGTTAATGACATCATAATCGATGTCTTATTATCTGATATTAATTTAGATTTGTGAAATTCGATCTGTTACCCTCCATAGTTTAAGTAGCCGATCCACAGGTGAGATGTAAGCCTATCCTATAATGACAGAAGGTGATAATATTAACTGGTTTTCTTTGAAATTTAAAATATAGAGAAAAAAAGCAGAGAATGGACAGATCGAGAATACGATAAAGACATCAAAATAAGAAGTCAAAAAACTTAACCAAAGTGACATTTCATTATAATTCACCAATCATGATCAAAAAAGTAGCTGTATATAAAAAATAAAAGTAATATAAATTTTCTTATAGTCTTGTAAAATAGATATTATTAATATGAATTGAATTTAAGATTATAAGGATTATTACTATGCATAAATACAAATAACTCTGTATTTATTTGTTAGAATAATTATCGGCTTCATGCAATTACAGCCCATATGTCGCTTCTCGGCCTTTTGGCTAAGATCAAAGTGTAGTATCTGTTCTTTCCAGCTTTATATCTGGGACGCCCTTACACGGGGCAAGATATAATGCTTATTTTTGTACCTTGGTATGTGTTGCGAAGCTTGCTTCCTCCATACCACGCGTCCTCCCGGTATTGCAGTACTTCCGGGTTGGGCGCATTCCCTTTTGGGAGTTTTCAACTTTATAAAAATTAATTAGCTAATCACGGGAAATGCCTCATCTGGCACGCGACATGCTCCGACACATTCTCCCCGCATAACCTGATTTCATCAGCTGCTGAGCCCGGCTCAGCGGCAAGACATGCGGAGGTCACAAAAACAAGAAAATACTCGTACCTGGCCAGAAACCACATTTTTGCGCCAGTAGCCGTGGAGACATCCGGGGTCATCGGCCCAGAATCGCTTTCTTTCCTTCGTCGGCTGGGGTCGAAGATTGCCAGACGAAACAAGGATCCCAACGAGACTCGTCATCTTTTCCAAAGAGTCTCGTTGGCGATCGTCCGAGGGAACTGCCAGGCCATCTTATGCGCCGGCAGTTCAAAATAACTGCATTGTCTAGTTATCATATTAATCTCCATTATACATTTAGTGCCATTAACTAATTAATCCCCTCCCTGCTTGAACCCACTGGGATCGATCGGGGGGACGGAAAAAGCCCTGATGGGATCACTGTGTTTCTCTTCAACAGGGAGAAGCCTCTTACCTGGGATGCCACGTGTGTGGACTCTTTCTCGCCTCAGAACCTGCTGATGTCCGCATCCGCCCCTGGATCTACTGCGGAATGCAAAAAGATTGGAAGTACTCCTCACTTATAAAAAAAAGTTCCAATTTCTCCCATTCACAGTTGAGACTTCCGGTTCCTTGGGTGGTAAGGCAATCAGCTTCGTTCAGGAGATCGGGTCCCGAATGTCTGCTATCACAGACGACGCCCGCGAATCAGGATGGTTTTTCGAGCGGATATCCCTTGCGATAGTACGTTCTAATTCTTTCTCGATCCCGTCCATGAAGCTTCAAAACTTGACCGAATTCTTTTTTCGTAATTTTCATTGTGGTTTAACTTCAATTCGCTCGCCAAGAGATCGTATTTATGTAATTTCTCGACTTCCACATTATGTTGAGAAATAAGTCCAACTTCAATGAGCGTAATGATGTTCCGAACTTTGTCGTAATCGCTGTTCAACATTCTTCCACATATTGTATCAAGATATTGTATTTTTTCTTAATGTCTTTAAGTTAAAAATAATTTTTTTTGTTTATTTTTGACTTTTCCTTTCTTTCAATTCTGAGGACTAAGACAAGCGTTTCACGATCCGATTAAAATTAACATGTCTGGGGATCCTTAGATTCTCTCGAGATTCTCTAAGCCAATGGTTCTCAAACTGGGGTACCCATAGGGGTACGCGAAATATTTTTGAAAATCTATTTAATTTTTGCACTATTAATTGAATTTTGGTGTTAAATGTTATCAAAATATCACAACATTGGATTTTATACAATCGATTTTTTTCTTTTGTTTCCGACTAAATATTTCTGTGAACAATGATTTTCATCTTTGTTTAGTTTAAAATCAGTTCATCGTGCAAAGCTGAATGTTGTTCATGATATTCGGGTGTGTCTTTTGTCAAAGGATCAAGAA
>NW_021833807.1:0-77990 GCF_006345805.1 Octopus sinensis
GATTTTCTTATTTCTTCCGTAATGGTGAAGATTTCACTTTCCAAAACGGACCGGTCACGAAAATCTGCGCAGTGCCGGAGTTTGTTCCTTAGACATTGTTTTTTCCTTAGTAGGATTTCAACATTCATGTTGGCATGTGAGTTTTCCTATTGTTTGAGACGATTTTTGTAGAATATGTTTCCAGATAAGACTTTATGTATCCAATAAGGGAATTGCTAGACTTCTCGAGGTCCTCAGATGAAGAATTTTCGTCAAGTTTAGGAGCGAAATTGCTCAGATAAAGTGTAAAACATTTTCGGTAGTGTTCCCAGTTTATAGTCGAGAGGTTATATCGTATAAAAGTTGGTTTACCCTTTAAAGGTCCAAGGTTGAGTTTGTATAAAATTGGTAGATGGTCACTTCCAATATCATTTAAGGTGTACGGTTGTTCCATAAATTGAAGAGTAGACATAGAGACCAATGCTACGCCCAAATAGTCCCACCCTCCTGGTGAGTAATGATTTGGGGTTTTTGATGTGATGACCGAGAAACTGAGAGATTCTGAAAGCTTCTTAAGAATGATGCCATCCCTGTTGGTTCTCAGACAGCCAAAAGATGTGCATTTGGCATTTAGATCCCCGAGGAGTATTGACAAATGATTGTGTTTATCGGCAAAAAAGTCCTTGATCAACCTATATATTAGGTTAATTAGAGTACAATTTAATGATATACTAAAAGATGCTTTAAAACAAATAAATTAAAATAATATTTTTATACAACAAACCATTTTGACTGATAAGCACATTAAAACATATTTTAAAAATGTGAATTGTGTGTGAAACGCTTTAAAGGCACATAATTGATAGTTTTATAATTAACTCTAACCAGTTTTTAGTTTTATTTAAAACATTTTTTGAAATGTAAAAAGATAAAGGTTTAAAATCATCTGTAGATCTCTTATAAAAAACTCAAACTTTATCCAGTTTTTTAGTTTAAAATCATATATAGATCTGAAGTTTAAAACGAAAAATTAAATTTGTCCTTTTTTGATTCTTTTCATGTGAACAATCTTTGTATCTCCATTCGAAAATTCTACTTTAAATTTTTTCAAACCCTAAACCCAACCAATTCCCTAACCTTCACCCAAACCCTAACCTTCACCCAAACCCTAACCTTCACCCAAACCCTAACCTTCACCCTAACCCTAAACTATACCCTAACCCTAACCTATACCCTAACCATAACCATGAGATAAAATAGCATGCTTAATTTATTGTTTTTTAATGATAATGGTTAAGCATTGAAAAAATAAAAATCCATAATATTATTAATTTTTAAATTAATAAGTAAATATATTTCAATCATTTAAATATTTTAAATTGAAATTTTAAAAATTTAGAGCAATGGTAACGAGCGGGGCATGGTAACGAACAGGGCATGTGACATATATGTCACATGCCTCAGGGATTACTATTTATCAAATTTTCTCTTATTTTTTTAAAAAAATTTTCTGAATAACCATTTTTGCAATTTAAATAATATTTTATAGTTGAAACATTAACTTACAATATAGATTAAATATTTCTTTTTATATACAAATGACTGAATACATAAAATTATTTATATTCAAAAAAATCAGAAATTTTATGTTTTTTAATTAATTTTCTTAACGTTTCCCTAATTTTCATAATATTTTCGTGATCATTTATATCTGCATTTACCTGAGAAGCATAAGTTTTAATAATCTCTAGAGCTCTGAAAGATTAACTTTCTTCTCATTTGATTCCTCTTCAATAATTGTTTCCAAAGAATTTCAATAGAGTTTATCGTGACAATTATTTGATGAGATGGGTATCGATCTATTTAAAATAGAATTTTTCTTTTTTTCTTCGCAAGTTCACAATCAAAATCACTGAGCCACTTGTTAAAAATTTCTATGCCTTATTGGAATGGGTGAGCTAACAATGTTTTTTTAAGCAGAAAAAGAGTTCTTCAAAATAGCTAATTAAGTGTCAGCAGTGGCTGCACCTCGGATTGCAAGACGAAGACAGGTCTCGAGTCGATTCATCATCCAAGAGGAGGCCAGCGGTGGACAGAGGGATGGCTTTCAACCAATCTCCAGAATGCGGGTGACAGGCTGCATTCAACGAGGCGAGTTTAACTTGATCGGCGCTTCCTTTAAGGGACTTTACCACTTCTTTGCAGCGGATGGAGTCCCAACTCCTCTGCAAGTGATCCTCCACGGGGAAGGCAAGACCTGAGGCTGTCCAGGCAGCGAGGGCAGAAGAAAATTCAGCCAGTTCAAAACGTTCAGGGGAGCGAAAAAGAACAGAACTGACAAAATTTCTTGGTAGCAATTACGATATCGTCAGCGTATGATAAAACGATTGAGTCTTTGTCGTTTGGTAGCGGGAGATCCGATAAGAATAAGTTAAAAAGGGCTGGTGAAAGGGGTGAGCCTTGAGGGACTCCGTTTGGAAAATATCGTGACATCGATCTTGTTTTGTTGGATCCTGCCTCTTCGGCCGCTGAGGAAGTTAGCTAGCCAACATTTTCAGTCTTGGGTGAATTCCACTAAGGTATATTTTCCTGGTCAGTATTTTTCTGGGAACGGAGTCAAAAGCCTTATGGATATCCACTGAGCACATAACCGTTTTTTGGTTATACGGTTTGGTAGATAGTCCATCTGAGATGAAGTTCGTCAAAGTGACAAGGTGCGAGGTAGTTGATTTACCACATTTAAATCCATGTTGAAAGTCCAAATCCGGGAGATATTGTTTGATGTGGTTGAGTATAAGTTTTTCCAGAACTTTGGAAAGGACGCAGAGGAGATATATTGGCCTTTAGACGCCGGGTTGTCTTTTGGTCTCCCTGGTTTCAGAATGGGGCGAATATGTGCCATTTTCCATAGGCCTTGATTTAGTGCACACTTTGAAAAGGAATCGCCGATTTTTATATGCGTTTTTGGGAAATTTTTATTCGCGTTTTCTTTTACTTTTTTTGTTAATTTTAAAATGCTCGTACGTTTGATAATCTGATTCAATTTCAGTACTTTCAATAGGACAAATTCTTTGAATTTCATCCTCCGATGAATACTCAGTTCTTTCGAATGATGATTTGATTTCTCTATTATCAAACAAAGAAACAGTATTGAATCCCGAAGTTCCAAAAAATAATCTAAAAATAAAATTAATAACTGCTTGCTCTTTGGCGCCTTGACATTGCTTCCTCGTCCCGAGCTGATTATCTGAGATTAAGCCAATTGCCTCGATGAAATCGGCCAGTTTGGCATTAACACATTTGGTGACAAGTTTATACAAAGTTGGCATACACGTTATAGGGCGTAAGTCCTTCGGGGTCTCACAATCACTTTTTTTAGGGATCAAGTAAGTTACGCCAGTGTAAAACCAGCTATCAGGCGTGTACTCTCCATAAATTATTCGGACTATCTCTTTACACAGAAACCCATGCAAAGAATCCATCTTCTTAAAGAAAAAGTTATATGTTCCGTCACATCCGCATGCCTTCCAGTCAGATGCGTATTTGAGCATATCCATAATAAAATCACTTGTGAATTGAGGTCGCATGGTTCCACCGCCAGTACACCTCACACCCATAAAATCATAAACTACGGGGCCCATATTTTTCTTGCTCCAGACATTTTCCCAAAATGACAAGCACTCATTATCACCAAACCCATATAGGGTGGCTTCATTGCTTGAAGATAAATTTCGATAAAATCTTCTGCGGTTTAATTTAAAACACGCATTTTCTTTCCGGAAATCCTTCTTTGAGGAATGGATAGATATTTGTTTCTTTGTTATTCTAATTAGATCATTCAATAGAGTCTCAATTCTGGTTAGCTCCCCATTCTTAGACTTCTTATATCCGTAGCGGCAGAGAACATCCATTACCTTTCTTTTCTGCCTGAGGCAAGGTTAGTCTGGAGAAGCAACGAACTATGTCAATTTCATAAGCTAATTTAGAGATTCTTCTTTCCGTGTTTTCCAACCATGTGCTCTGTGATCTGGCTCTTGTAGTTAAGGCCAAATAAGCACACTTTGCAGCATATAGAACATCGGTAATTTGATTAATATCTTGGGGCAGATAATCTTTTGTAATATGATAAATTGCAGAGTTTAATCCAGCCAGGATATCAGTTTTTACCATCCTTCGCTGCACCTTTGGAGTTGGCTTTCGAGAGTCTCTCTGAATAGACTGAACTTTCCCAATTTGGAATTTGAGTTCCTCTAGGCAATTTTTGAAACTGGAGATTTCTACGTCCACATCATTTTGCACTCTGAAAGAGTCGCATCTCCCTTGCAAATTGTTATTCCGTCTAGCCATGCTCTTTAGTTGGCATAAACTGGAGCACTTTGCCGAGTACTTCTCATTGAACTTCTCCAGGACAAGGTTCCAACCACCTCTTGGCATCCTTCCAAGTCTTTGTTTCGCGGCAAGGGCAATCTAAGACACCCATTCGCCTTCAGAGACACCATTGCCATTTCGATGATCGCAGAAAGAGAATGCAAGTTAGTTTTGGCAGCATCACAAACAAGATCTTGTATTACAACATTAGCTCTTGTGGCATTATGAGGTCCCACAGGCGACGGTCCTGTCTTTTTTAAACTATTTTAATTTTCAGGAAGTCCATAGGTTTCGTTTTCCTTAACTGCTTGGAAACGTACATGTACACACCACAACAACTAAATTATTAATGACGAGGTTTATAAACGAATTATTGCTCAGAACGACATTCAAACTATAAATATAGAATGGATGAAACAGCATTTGACCACTTATTATGGAATTAATAAACCGAAAGAATTATTATTTCACTGTCAAAAAGTCTATTATACGTGAAGTATGTTCCGAATGCACAGCATGTGCACAAAGCCAACTTTTATAAGCTCCAATTCCTATAATTCACATTAAAGAGAAGTTTCCTCAAGAAAGATTTCAAATCCACTTGGTGGATTTAAGTCGATGGTCCAAGCCAATTATGTCTTTTCCAAATTTTGTTTTGCAAAAGCTATCGTTGCTAAAGTGGCAACTACTATTAGTTAAGCTTTAAGAATTATCTTTTATTGTTTTGACATCCTCAGACTTTAACATCTGACAATAAGAAAGAGTTCAAAAATGAACTAGTAAATTCTTTATGCACAGAATTTATCATTTTAAAATAGTTTAGTTGTCCAAGGCATCTCCAGTCCCAGGGCCAAGTAGAACGTTGTAACCAAACGTTAACTCGTTGGTTACAAAATAAAGAATGGATTTCATGTTTGGACTTGGTAGTGTACAATTGAATTCTTCCACGAATAAAACTTCTTTTAATCTATTTCATGGAAGTAAAGGGCACAACACGTTTATGGTGAACAAAGACAATGCTTCATTTTATTATTTTTAGATAGAGATGAAAGTGAAAATGAAGACATGTTAGAATTAAATACAATGATGACGAGAAACATGAAGCAAATAAAAGTGTAAACAATATAATTTTTATGTTTAGATATCTATGAAATCAATAATGAAAAATATTTCCATAGAATGCAGATAAACATATGATGGACTGGTCGCCAAATACCACAAGCAATACCTAAGACAGCTGGGTGTAGATAAGTCTCTACAGGCTTATATGCAGTCAACTGTTCTTAAGATAACTCTGGAGAGTATCTCGTTTGATGCTCGCCGATCCAATCCTTTCCTACATTTACTCAATGAGATGCGCTAGACTGCACTTTCTCGAAGATCTACAGTGCCATATGTCAATTAGCAATCAGAAGCACATCACACCGATTCAATTCTTCTCGAAAATTGTTCCCCGTCCGTTCCGCACTTGCGTTGGGTCCAGAGTCCAACATCGAGAAAATCTGAGAAAGACCTTCAGGATTGTTGGAATCACCTAATTAATTACTCCAATTAACTGTTGGTTATTCTTGGGTTAAATAAAAATAATCAAATCATGCATTTTCAAACAGTGTACTTCCTGTTATCTTCGATGGTCAACGGTGAGTGGGTAAAAACCATTAAAGTAAGCGTTCATTCTTTTGGAAAATTACTATGGAGCTCGTTTCTACATAAATTTTATAAAAATCTCCGGTGTGAGTAAGACACCTGCTTTATATTGGAGTCCGAATAATTGATTTAGTTCAATTTATTTTTAAGGAGTATCATCCTAAAAATGATATTTGTGTGGCCTAATTTATCTGTCAGGTTCGGAGGACTAGATAATATCCTACCTGAACTAATAAAGTACGCGCCAATGAAGCTTGCTAGAACCACCCGGTAAGACTGAGTGATATTTTTCCACTATAGTCGCGAAATCTTCCTCGTTGGCGTTGAGGTTTATGATCTCACATTTTGAAGGGTTCAACTGTAATCCAATTTTGTTCAGACTTACAGTCTGTAAATTATAGTTCACTTACATAATTGTCTGGAAATACTACAATTATTTTCTTGACTATAATCAATTCCATAATTTTGTGTACAAGAATTATTGCAGATGCTTATTGATTATATTATTAGTCAATTATTAAATTTCAATGTATTCTTTAAAAAAGTGATTTTAGCCAAAAACTCAAAAAATCAATTTACTAAACTACTAACTCAATTCGAGCAGATGCAATATAATTACTCATATAATTAAAAATGACTTGTTATGATTGCCATGATTTTGAAAATGAACTTAAGTGATTAACCCAGTTGGTACTATTTACTCTCAAACAGCCCGATTGGAAGACGCCTGTTAAAAACTGTATTTTCAGTGGTTAGATAATCATACTTTGGTTTTAGCTTGGTATTGAGTGGTACTTAAAAGTAGGTTGGATGGTTTGCACTAGGAGTCGGAAATGACTTGTTTTTATTAATCTCAAATATATTTTATTGTATTTGCTAATCTGACTGTACTCCCCTGCGGCGTCGCTAAAAACCGTATCAAAGAGCGATTTTCAGCGTAGACACCGCTCTAACATTCCATTATATAATTAGCGTAGTTATCATTACTGTTTTTAGTTGCTGTCCCCGCATGGAAGGTCAACTGAAATGTACCAAATGTAAAGAAGTAATTTATACAAAAAACCCACATTTGCGTCTTATGGACTCATTTTATCACACTAACTGTCTTCAGTGTTCTTTGTGTTCTCAAGTACTCACAGATCTTTGTTACGTGAGGGACGAGATTTACTGTTTTAACGACTATACAATGTTTTATTAAAATCTTAGTTTGTAGGAACTTTAAGTTTTGTCCGTTGTGTAACGTCCAAATTGAACTAAATACATTGGTGTATACCATCAAGTCACATATGTATCATGTTCAATGTCTCAAGTGTCGGTGTTGTAATAAAGAACTCAAAATTGGGGACTTCTTTTCCTATGCTGATAAATCCACACTTTACTGCATGGACTATTGTCACAAAAATATATGTTTGGTAATCGAGTTATTTTTAGTAAAAACTGAAAACACTGCGGAATCAGAAAGAAAATCAAAGTCTTTTAAATATTGTTCGGAAGCGAATGGGAGTCCTGAAAAGCCTGAATCCATTAGTGGGGAAGTTCAAACCAAGCATGAAGCCAACAATAACCTAAAAAAGGCAAACAACGAGGACGGAGGACATCAATCAAACCACACCAAATTGGGCTTCTTACAGAATTGTACGAAAGTGAAAAAAAGCCATCGCGTTATACATTGGAAGAAATGACCAAATTGACTAGACTACCAATTCGCGTCATCCAAGTCAGGATAGGGGTCTCTAGTGTTAGGTCTGGTTTCAAAACAGGAGGTCCAAGGAACGGAGAAACAACCCGAGCAACTCTAGCCTCCTACCTTCCAATCCACCTCCCAGTAACACAGAATTTGGGGTCTTCAAACATCAGATTAATCAAAGGCCACAAATCCTCCAGAATAACACATCTGGAAATAATTTTTTTTCGTCATTTGTTACAGATGATCAACATTATGGGCATTATCGAAACGAATATTACCCAGAAAGTATGTTGAGGAAGCCAATAAATCCAATGCTGTTTTCTCCCTCAAGGCATTTCCAAACTCCTGATCAGACATTCCAGTACCCTCCCAATATGCATTTCTACAGAAATCTTAATTTTTAACATTCTGCTAGTCTAATAAATATAGTTGTTTAAAATGTTCAGATTGCACTTTTTCTAAGGTTTAGTTTTAGAATTGTCGACCGAAATGGTTCTCATTTCTCTCCTACTTTCCTAAACATCCAAACAGTGATTTCGGGATACGCTTCTTCCAAAAAATCCAAAATACAAAATAATCTTCTTTCCAGAAGTTTTTTTTAGAGATTAAGGCATGATCTGCTAACGAATTCCAAGAGATTTTATTTGAGTTCCTCCGTGGTAATAACATAAGTTGCTTCCTCAACAATTATTTTATTGACTGTTTAATTAAGTACATAGACAAGTCTGAAATCATAAGTGACAATCAAAAACTCATCAAAACGACTAATCTCGGCGTCTTTGGCTAGGCTCCAAAATCTGGAAATTTGGTGAATTTTTTGTATAAAAAACTAGAAATTGACAAAAAATAAAAAAAGAAATTTAATTTAACTAAAATTAGACACGTTTATTAATTTCTCTCTTGTTACTTTGATGTTTGCTCACTTTTTATAGCTAGATAAAAATATATGTTGTACCTTCAGCAGTGTTTATGGTAATCTCCAAGTTTCGACCATTCACTTCGCACTCCTCCAACGCGATACCCACACCAGACCGGGTGTCGACCGAATATGGCAATTTGAGTGGATAGAGTAACCGACTCCTCACCATTCTCCTCAGAAAAAGTTACTTTATCCTGCCTTAGACAGTCCTTCAGTCACAGAGACAGAACTCCGGTCCAAAGATATTGATAGTTACTGACATTCCACGATGAATAATTTGCTATCAATTCAGCAGTCGTCTTTTGGGAATCTCCTGCAAAGTCTACCCCTCCCTCTCCAAAGGCAGGGGAGACAGCTGTAGCCGTAAATACCTTAATTAATCGCGAATGTGAGTGCTAAGGGAAACGCATCTGCGAATCCAGCCAACAAAGCATCGCCAAATTGTTCAATTTTTAAGACCCCATCTGTGTCTATCAAATTAATTTTGAGGTGAATACATTTTTTGATCATTTGTTTCGTTTTTCTTGTTCTTCTAGAACAAATCCACGAAAAAAATTATTGTTGAGATAATGCTCTTTGCAGAAGGAGATTTTTTGTAATCAAGCAAAGCATCATTTGTCAAGTCGTAAGTGAATGCAATATATGAAGTTTGCTCTGCCACTGAAACAGTAGGACGATTCGAGCCATTTACCTAATGAAAGATTTCAACTCGATTTAATTGATCTTAAAGTTTGTTAGTTTTTCTTTTTTTTAACAGAACTAACCAATTTATTTTTTTGAATAAAAATGCAATATAACAAAAAGCGCATATAATTAATTCGCGGCTGACGACATAATCGAATAGGCATTGCCGCGAACAACGGCCAGTTATTATTGTAGAATAAAAATGATTGTCTTTAGGATACACATATTCAAAATTAAATGAATTGGGTCAAAAAAATACACGATTTCATTATAAAAGTTATAAAAACTATCAAAAATAGTGATCATTATAAAACATGTCAAATTAAAAAAAGATAGGCGTTTAAGACTTATTTGCCCCACGGTATTCTATCATAACAAAAATTATGAAAAACAAACAGAACAGACCATTGTCAGACTCTCCAATTTTGATTATGAGCCGGTTTTATTGTCTTTTTTTGATTGCATTTTGCAGCGGTTATTTCTGATTGGCATTGTCGGCATGTCTCCAAACAGATAATGCGACAAACTCTTCCATACGCTACCCTGCCCCGCTGGAACAAGGGTGGGACCAAGCGACCCTACCCGTTAATCTGGGCGGACTGGGAATCCCTTCACCGAAAGATCTAGCTTGCTCCGCATATCTATCCTCTTTTGACTCCAGTCGACTGCTGATCAGGATAATTCTTCAACTTCAAACAGAATCATCTGAAATCACAGACATGAAGCATTCGCGGGGGATGATGCCTGAGCAGAAAGATCGTTAAAGGACCATCTGAGAGGATAAATATGAGAGGCTTCTGAACCAATCAAACCAACACAGACGTCTAGTGACTGGAAGATGCGAATCGAGTGGAGCTTGGATCAACGCACTCCCGTTGGTAGTGTCGGAACCCACCTTGACGACGATACTGTCTGCATCGGAATCAGTACCAGACTTGGACTGGAGATTTGCCGGACTCACAAATGCCGGTGTGGCGTCACCGTCGATTGCTATGCCCTCTCTTGTAGAAGAAGTGCAGGACGATTCCCAAGACACAAGGCGATCAACGAAATTGTCAAGCGAGCCCTGGATCGCAGTTTATAAAATTTTCTCACAAAACCGTTTCATATTCATACCAATGATACGTAATTACCTTTGCATTGTGGATTATTCTCAGTTCACTAGCAAGCATGTCGTACGTATGGCGCTTTTCTACCTCAATTTTCTTTAAAACGATTTATCTCATTTTGTCGTGTCCGGCTTGTTATTCTCAACTTCTTATCTGTATTCATTGTCGTGAAAATACGAATCTCCACATAGTTATTCGCAGCCACTGACTTAACAAAATAAGTTTAAAATTTCCTATATTACTTGTCACGCGCCATAAATGAAACGCGTGCCTAAAGTGAAACGCCGTGACCTTGAATTTAACCTTCAATTAAGCTCTTGA
Source organism: Octopus sinensis (assembly GCF_006345805.1). Lineage (NCBI taxonomy): Eukaryota > Metazoa > Mollusca > Cephalopoda > Octopoda > Octopodidae > Octopus > Octopus sinensis. Next base: position 10,715 of record NW_021833807.1, read on the forward strand.
CAATTATCAAGTCAATATTAAAGATGATTGCGCACTTTGAGATAATATTATCGAAATGAGATTTGCCAACATTGTAAAGGATGATCAGGAGTATAAGAATATTCTTGATTTTTTAATAAATAATACAATACCAGAAGATTTTTCAAGACTAAAAAGATTTCGTTTTCTCAAAAAATGTAGAAATTTCGTAAATTCTGGAGGTACTATTAAATCTAATGATAGGTGTGCTATATTATAAACAATCTGATGGAAACAAAATATTGGTAATTGCCTCAAATGATTTCGAATCCATGAAACTGCATTGTGAAAGGATTCATTCAATTTATCACTATGGATTTAATAAAATGGAAGAGTATTGCAAAAATAATTTTTGCATAATCAATCGAAACATAATTAGGGATGTAATATCATCATGCCACAAATGTCAGCGAAGTCAGCCCTTAAAGACAAAATATCCACTAGTCAACATAGTAGCCAAAGAACCTCGAGAACGGTTCATTCAATAGCTTATTTTTAGCTATCAAGTTGATTTAGTCGATCTTTCGTTTTATGCAGATATAAATGATTCCTATAAATATCTTATGAATGTCATAGATATTTATTCAAAATTTTGCTTTGCTAAAAAAATAGAAAATAAAAAGAAGCAGTTACAGTTTCGGAATCATTGAAAACTATATTTCTTTCCTATGGTCCACCAAAAATTCTGCAGTCTGACACGGAACAGAACTTTGTTAATTCAGAAATAACGTCATTATGTGAAGAATTTAAAATAATTCATAAAAGGGGACGTCCAAGACATCCAGAATCACAGGGACAAGTGGAGCGTTGCAATCAAACCATTTGCAGATGGATTCAAAAAGAACTCACAGACAAACAGAAAAAATGGGTAGATGTGTTAGAAAAAATTGTATATCAGTACAATATTTCAATTCATTTTTCTATAAATATGTCACCATTTATGGCTTTTTTCCGAACAAGAGGATATAACATTTCTTATTATAATGATGATGAATTAATTGAAGAACATGAAAATCAAACTATCATAAATGACAAATATCTTGAAAGAATGGAACGAAATTTTTCAAAAACATTGAAAGAAATTGCAATTGGAAATAATGTTTTGATGAAAAAAGATTTTGATACAAATCAAAGGACGAAGAAGCGAAAATTAGGCAAGAATTTCATTTTAATCGGAGGTATTTCCCTATCTCATTTCAGGAACACTTTATTTTAATGAAATAAATGGTGAAAATAAGCAAGTAATTTGTTCGAATGATCACGAAACAATGAAATATCATTGTGATCGGATTCATCTTGTTTTGGATTAAACAAGATGGAAGAATACTGCAGAAATAATTTTCTTCTTATAAAAAGATTCATAATCAGAGAAGTAACTTCTATGTGCCCAAAATGCAAACAAACTGATCCATTGATTAAAAATAAGTCTACAATTGTTCATATTGTAGCAAAATCACCACGAGAACGGTTTCTTTAATCATTTATTCTAGGTACCAGATTGATTTGGTTGATCTATCACTTTATTCTTCTTTAAATAATTCATATAAGTATCTAATGAATGTAATCGACATTTATTCCAAATTCTGTTTTGCAAGAGCTATTCTCAATAAGGAAGCTGTTACAGTATCAGAGTCCCTAAGACGTATTTTTGAATCTTATGGCCCCCCAAAATAATCCAAACTGACAATGGAAAAGAATTTGTGAATTCGGAAATAGATTCCTTATGCCAACAATTTAACATAATCCATAAGAGAGGACGACCAAGGCATCCCGAGTCTCAAGGCCAAGTAGAGCGTTGCAACCAAACTCTCTGCAGATGGCTTCAAAAGGAACTATTTGAAAAAGAAAAGATATGGACTGCTGCATTAAGCAATGTAGTATATAGATACAATATTTCTGTACATTCTGCAACTAAACTATCACCATTTATGTCATTTTTTAATACGCGAGGATATAATGTTTCCTACTTTGACAAGGAAGCAAGCTTAGAGGAAACTGAAACAGAAGACATTACTAGGGCAATTTAAGTTAAAAAAGTTAAAATATATGAAAATGTGTATTTTGGCTTAAAAGTAAAAATAAAGTATTTTTTAAATGAAATAGTTACTTATTAAAGAAAAAAATAAAGTTAAAAAGTTAAAAAAAATTTTTTTATAAAGTTAAAAATTTTAACTTTATTTAAAATAGCGCGTGGGTGTTTAGTATGCCAAGAACTGCAAAAACAATGTATTTTAAGGCAAAAAAAATTGTTATTGAATATCCGCTGGAGTTTTTATTACGAGAGAATGGCGAGTTGCAATGTCAACTTTGCTTATGCACAGTCAGGTGTGAGAAAAAGCATTTTGTGAATTCTCACCGAGAATCGAAGAAGCACTCAAATTTATTAAGTTTTTACAAATTAATATAATTTTTAGAGAATAATTTCTATCAGCTTTGTTTGGACGAGTTACCCAATGATGACTGGTCAATGCAAGTCACTAAAGCATTTATTCAATGCGATATACCCTTGCATAAATTGACTATGCCTCCTCTAAAGAATTTATTCAAGAATACTTCTTTGCCTCTTCCTTCCCAATACAAAGCAAGAATGTGCGTTAAACAATTGAAAACTGAATATATTGTATTATTTCAAGAAAAGTTTAGGTTTATGAATATATAATTTTTTAGAAATCAACTTGTATTCGCCATAAGTGACGAGGTCACTATTCGTAGTCAAAAATTTGTTGCAGTTTTAATGGGGATACTTAAAAATCCCAATAAAACTTATTTGATTTCTTTCGTAAAAATTGATAAAACTTCTACCAAAGAAACAATTATTCAAATTGTTGACGATACGATTAAATGCGTTTTAATTGAAAGACAAAATTTCCTTCTCCTAATAACAGATTCCGCTAAATATATGCTAGCAGGTTTTAATTTAACATATAATTATAGCTGGAAAAGTTCTTAAGCTTTTACAGGGTATTTCATTAATATATCCTCTAATTTCATAAATATATCCTCTGATTTCATAAATAAATCTTCTTATTCCATAAATATATCCTCTTATTTCATAAATATATCCTCTTATTCCATAAATATATCGTGTAATTTCATATTTATGAAATAAGAGGATATATTTATGGAATAAGAAGATTTATTTATGAAATCAGAGGATATATTTATGAAATTAGAGGATATATTAATGAAATACCCTGTATATCCAAGGTTATTTCACGTAACTTGTGTTGCTCATCTGATGCATAATTGTTCAATGAAAATCAGGACTATTTATCCTGAAATTGATTCTCTTATTGCATCAATTCAAGCGGCAATAACAAAAAATAACAAGAGAAAACGACTATTTAATGAAATTGGAATTCCACCTCATGTAGTTTTAACTAGATGGGGTACTTGGCTAACTGCTGCATTTTATTATGCAAAAAATTTAATACATGTGATAAACATTTTCAAAACAATTCCTGATGATGGAATCATTGTTCAGGCTGCAAAAAATAGCCTAAGAGATGAATCTCTAGTAAAAAGCTTAAGTTCTATTGTTAGAAATTATTCGACAATTCCAGGTAAAACTAGTTTAATAATAGCAGAATTATTGTGCAATTTTGAAAGTTCTCACTCCTCAATAGAGTTAGCTTACAATGAGCTAAAGAATTTAAAATTTGACGACGAATCAGATATAATTGAAAAATATTTGAATGAACGATTACAAAAAAATGATTTATGTCAAATTATAAGAATGACAAATTCATCAATTTCTCCTGAAGAATATTGTATGCTTTTAAAGTGTCAGCCTTCATCCTCTTCCATAGAACGATGCTTCTCTCAAATTAAAAACTTTATGAGGGATAACAGAAATTTTAATATTGAAAATATAGAGAATTATGTTATATGTTTGTATAATAAATGATTCTTAAGTTAAAATTTGTTAGGTTAAAATTTTTGTTTTATAGGTTAAAATTTGGTTATTTTTAGGTTAAAAAGTTAAAATTTTTAGGTTAAAAAATCGAAGTTTTTAGGTTAAAAAAAAAATTGCCCTAGACATTACAAATGAATCATACATTTCTCGTATGGAAAGAAATAGTTCACTCCAAAATTGCCAAATCGAAAATTTTAAAGTTAGAGATCACGTACTATTAAAAAAAGATTTTGAAAAGAATCAAAAAACTTTTTTTTTTTTAAGACAAAAATTACAGATAGCTAAGATAGTTAAAGGCCTCACGAGACACCCGACCAGCCGCGCGAATGGCGAAGACGTTCCCTCGGATCACAGCAATCGACAGACGTTCCAGGAGCCAAGAAAACTCCCTTGGATCGTGACTAGTCCTTGAAATCCGTCGACCGAGCGAGCGAAGGAAGCGGAGTGTCTTGGGACCGAAGATCCCGGAGGACTCCAAGGCAATTGGAGTAAAGAGCAGCGAGTTGGACAGGTGGCCGTACTTGAGAATCTTTCGCTCCTCGGCCTGCCTGGAAGCGTGCCCAGGATTGGCGGCGGACAGCGCGAGATTTCCCAGCGAGAACGTGTCCGAGCAGGTAGAATCCCAAATAAGGGATTTCCCCTAGAACTAAAAAAAGGAAATTAGAATCAAAAAACTAAAAAAAGGAAATTAGAATCTTTATTCTTCGAAAAAACTTTTACTATCAAAGAATTAATTTCCCAAAATAGAATAATGATAGAAAATGAAGATGGAAACGAAAAAATGATGAGATCCATTAAAACCTTCGAGGCAAAAATCTCACGTATTAAGAATATCCTTGATGAAAACGACAGCGAGAATATTAACAATGATGAACTCCCAATTATTCGCGATAAAGAAATTCAATTCATCCTATGATTTTCTCTTTAAAATTAAATGCATATATCATTATCGACCATAAATCAAAATTAAAGCTATTATCATATTTGACTTTGACAGAATGTGCAATTACAGATTGCACGACCTTGAATAGAATGTGCAATTAACAGATTTTGAAAAACACTTTGATAGTTGAAACCACATTAGCACAATCATTAACACAATTTACCACCAATTGACAGCGCAATCAGAAGAATTTGCGTAAAAATATTAACTATTTAGTTAAGTTTTTCGTAAAGATAGAATTTATTTTCGGTATGCCTCTTTTCCTAAACTTTTTTATTATTCAAAAATAATTTTTTCAATAGATAACCGAAGGAGGAAAAACGAAGCTGAAGAAAAAACGGTCAGCTTAAGGTAATTAATTAAATCTTTTTTGTGTGTCACTTTTTTGGCTGCTGCTACTCTTTCTGCCGCATTTCCGCCTGCCCCATTTCCGCCAGTGGTTTGTCTAATCAAGGTCACTAAGCTAAATCTCCGGACTATAAAGGCTCTTAAGCATTATCTTAATTGGCTGTTAAAAAAATTAGACAGGTTGTTGCCGTGGCGGCAGAGATTTTTTTTGTTTATACTATTTTACAAATTTTTAAAGTTTTTTTTTGTTTTTTTTATTTTTTTTGTTATTTTCTAAAAATTCAACCGGATTGAATTTTTAAACTCCTTAGATCCCTCTGGAATGCCGAATCATCTTTTAAAGTTAAAGAAGGAAAAGAAAATGAAATAACAGTTGACAACAGGTGGGTGGTGCCTTATAATCCACTGTTATGTAAGATTTTGATGCTCATATTAATGTTGAATTTTGTAATTCTATTAGATCAATTAAATATAGAACAGAGGGAACATATAAAACAAAAAAATTTTAAAAATAAAAAAAGAAATAAATAAAAATTAAAATAAAAAAAACAAAAAAAATTAAAATAAAAAAACAAAAAAAAATACAGATAAAGAAATTAAAAAAATAAAAAAACACAAAAAAATTAAACATATTAAGTTAAAGAATAAAAAAAAGAAAATAAAACACAAAAAAAAGAAAAAAAATCAAAAAATAAAACAAAAAAATTTAAAAAAATAAAAAAAAGAAAATAACAAAAAAAAGTTTAAAAATTTGTTCTGCCGCCGTATTAAGATAAGAAAATTTATTCATATATGCCAAGGAAGGACGGACGACAAACATCGTTTATCAACAGGCGATAGAATAGGGTTACATTAAACCAGGTAGTTTTATACATCTACATAAACTTATAGTTGTTTGATGAAACAGGCCCTCCGCAGGAGCTAGGTCGCGGTGAGCGAAGCGAGCTGCCGAGCTAGTATGAAAATAAAAATAGATGAAAAAACCCCAACATGTCACAATGACCTAAAAAAGGAAATTATCCAAATTTGGAGATCAATCCCGATAGAGTTCATACAAAAACTAATTTTATCAATGAAGGATAAAAGCTACGCAGTGTATAATACCAAAGGAGGCAATTCTAGATACTAATTTTTGATTATTTTTATCTGTCCGGTTTCTTTTGTCGCACCTCGTAATTATTTATGCTTTAAATTTAATGTACAAATTGAAAAAAAGATTAAATTAAAAATGTAAAAAATTGTTTTTCGTGTAAATTAATGTACAAAGGGTGATTTATGTGAAAAAAATTTTAAAATGACTTAATAATGGAAATTTTGGCTTGTCCGGTTACTTTTGTCGTGCACTGTACATTATATGTTGTTCATTAGATGTTGTTTCCTTGCTTTTTTTAAATTTTTTTTTGCTTTTTTATTTCAAAGTTTTGTTAATTGCTAATCAAGGTCATTACGCGGTTTTCTCAAGGTCAAAATGTTACACGTCTGACGCCCGTTTCAGTTATGGCGCGCCACAATAATTACTGTGACAGGCACTATGATAAATTGACATCACATATAGACTATTTGATTAATGAAACAATAAATACAATTGAAAAATTAATAAAAATGCAATATAACAAAAATAGGGATAAATAAGATAAAAATTACAAAGAAAATAATAGTAATTCAGAAATTTCAAAGTATTTAACATAAAACAGATCAAGGAAATAAAATAGGACAATATCACAAAAAGGATGGAATTTCAGATAACTTAATCATTAAAAGAAATTACATCACGAATTATTCCCTTTAAATCCAAATTAAATATAAATATAAAAAACGACTAAATAGTGAAAAACGCACAACATGGTAAACCCACAAGTGCTTAACGTGGCTTAATTTATTATATTTTTTATTTATAATTAAGATTAATTAAACAATTATTAATAAAAAAACGTTATTTTAATTAAAACGATTTTAATGATAGGACCCAAATATTTTTTTTATTAATACAGTCTTACCCAGGGGTGGGCACCAAAGTGCCCCAGAAAGCGGAGGTGTCTTTCCAAACAGGGGTTTGGTTCAAACTATTGAATTATAGTTCATTAAATTTAAATTTTGGTTTACTTGCGAACAAAGAAAGTGCCCTATAGTGGGGTTTTGATAATTTCCAAATTTGGAAATTATTTATGAAAAATGTACTAAAAAATAAAATCGCCCCAAAAAGCGAAGGTGCCCCAAGGCGGGGTTGTTGTTGGGGCGGGGTTCGACTGTAATGTGATTTATAAAAGTAAAAAGATAGCTAAGCTAATTAATGGCCTCACGAGACACCCGGCCAGTTTTGTGAATGGCGAAGCCGTTCCCTCGGATCACAGCAATCGACAGACGTTCGAGGAGCCAAGAATACTCTCTTGGATCGTGGCTTGTCCTTGAAATCCGTCGACCGAGCGAGCGAAGGAAGCGGAGTGTCTTGGGGCCGAAGATCCCGGAAGACTCCACGGCAATTGGAGTAAAGAACAGCGAGTTGAAGAGGTGGCCGTACTTGAGAATTTTTCGGTCCTCGGCCTGCCTCGAAGCGTGCCCAGGATTGGCGGCGGACAGAGCGAGATTTCCTGCTTGGTTATCAAGCAATGGAAATTCCGATTCTTGCATGCTTTAAAAAAGCATATGAAGTTTATCTAAGTCCAGTAGTTTTAATAATTGACAATGCTCCATGTCATACAGACATTTTTTTTAACACTAATTAATTTATTTCAAATTAAAAGAGAAATAGTCATTGGCAGATAGCCAGAGTATTGCCTCTGATTATGGCTATAGATATTCTTTCGATTAAATACCGGTGCTCACACGGGTCGCCGGTAACCCTTTCGATTAATGAGGCAATACGCTGGAGTAGGGTCCGAGTAGAAGGCCCCTGTATTCCTGACGTCTCAACAACCAGGGGGACAAACACTCTCCCGTTCCCAATTCCAGCGTATTTCTCAGCTTTTCTTTTCTCAGCCCGTTCAGACGGGGCTCCAGGATTCTCGATGCATAATTTGATGTTCTGTTTAGAAAAGGAGTTCACACACGTGACGTCCCAAACCAGACACTTTCCCCTCTGGAATGGAAATGTGGTCATCCCATCGGGTCTTCTGCCGTCCTCTACGAAAATCCCTGCAGGTTCCAATTGTGTGTGGAATCCAGCAGTTCGAAGAGATCGACAGATGATCTGGTTCAGTTCGGAATGCCGTGAGGAACGTCCAATTCCGTTTCGACAGGAGAGGGAGTGATATCCAAACTCGTCAGTCCACACGCCGCACCGGCATTGGTGTTTTTCATAAACGCGTAGACCGAGGCGCAGACAAACTCCAATTCTTACGGCTTCATCATTAAGAAGGCAGCCAGTTGTATTACAAGGGTAACAGTTTAGCCACGCGCCGCTTAGGGGCTGGCTGCCCGCTTGTAAACAAGCCAACCTTCTCTGGTCCATGGTTTCCTTTAGGCATGAAAAAGTATTGGCGTGAACTTTCGACGTCCACTCCGATTGGCAGGTCACATCAGATGGCAATGGCAATCCCAGCTTTTTCCATACAGCGACGCAATCATCCACAGCAAATGATTTCCTCTGTTCGCTTATTTGAGAAAGAACAGACATTGAAAAAATACTTGAAGAAAATGAATTCACAGAAAACAAAATACTTCGACATGCACCTTACAGTCCAATGTTAAATCCAATCGAACAAATATGGTCTAAAATGAAAGCTTTTGTAAAAAGAAAAATGGCTGAAAATCTTGGGAATATCTTAGATGGAAATGAACCTGACTTGTCAAAAACAGAATTTCGGAAACAGAGATTGGAGGATTTAATTAAACAATCTATAGACGAAGATACTCCAAAGATTTGTGCTAAGTTAATAGCCAGAATCCAAGGACTATTGCCCTCTTTATTAAATTACAAGGACGTAACATTTTAATTTTTTCGTTTGATATAAATGAGTCATGATTTTTTTCAAATATTTTAAAATTAACTTGGAAATCCCATATTGAATTTGGAAATTCCCATATTGAACTTGGAAAGGTATAGATCGTTTGACCACGGTGGAAGTGGAAAAGAAGCGTAAGTACGACCTTCTTGCAAACGAGCTTGGGTTGATGCACAGATGTCAGGTCCTTGTCATTCCTTGCGTGATGACATGGGAAGGAATTGTATCTAAGTACCACAAGGGTTATCTCAGGCAGTTGGGAGTCGATAGGTACATTCAGGCCTATATGCAGTCCACTGTCCTGAAGAGAACTCTAGAGAGTGCATCTGTTGATGCGCGCAGATCCAGCCCCCTAATGCCACATGGGCAGAATTATCGGCTGGAAAATGCTTTCACAGAGCTATTCCTTCGACCAGAAGCAGAAGAGGCTGGTCTCCAGACTTCAGATGCGGACGGGTCGTCGGATTAGTTTAGTTAACTATTTTATCTCGGGGTTTTTTGTTTTCTGGAAGATTTATCTGAATTAATGAATGTGACCGGTTGAATACGAGCCATTATTGATATTTATAAAAATTTACACCTCAAAAATTGATATAGACTTCTTTCCCTTTTAAAGAATATATAATCATTAATAAAAAATTAACTTTATTTTAATTACAAGCGAGCAGAGCAATAAAACTTCGCAGGAACACAGAGAACCTTTTTGTGGAGGAGGTGAAAGGTTTTTGAAATATTTAAGTAGTTGTGAATCTGTTTCTTTGCAAGCATTTATAACTATGATTGCAGATAGTCCCCATTTGTAAAGATCACTGGTAACATTTTTGGACAGTCATTTGACCAAGTTTGTTTATTAGATAATTTCACAGAAATCAAACCAATGAGAAACCCTGAAAATCGAGAAAAATTGTCTTTACCAACTTGTGGTCTACGATAAGATCTCTATCTTTGGTACATTTTGAAGGCCTAGGACTTGGGAAATTAATTAGTTAGTTAATTTCTTTTTATTGATAAAGTTTATTTGTAAAGTAGAAAAAAAAGTAAAGACAAATGTACCCCATCGTGTACTACGTTTGGTGCTAACTTGAAATAATATGTCACAGTCCGAATAAAATACACGCCGAATAATTACATTCTTTAATTTTACTAAAATTAAAAATTTGCACAACAAAATGTTTAATTATTATTAAAAATATGATTTTTAATGTAAAATTCATTAATTTTTTTACGAATACAGAAATGGGTGGATTGAAAGAATAACTGTCAACAGATTGAGGTTTATAATTTAACGATCTTAGAAGAACGTATTAAAACATTAATTCTCAAACTTTTTTGGTTCGTTTATTTGTTAGCATCAAATCATTTTTCGCGTACCCTTTATCGATTTTTAGAAAATTAAAGAACAAAAAATATTTAATTAGTGATATGGATGGTGTTTATTAACGACCAATCTTTCTATTTCTGGATTCTTTAACAAAAGATACACTCAAAAACTGATTTTAAATTAAACAATAATAAAAATTCTTTTCGTCGAGATATGTAGTTACTTACATGACTCGCATCTAATTTTGTTCTTGAACTTTCGTTTACTTAGTTATTAATGAACAAATTTCAAATTAATTAATTTTCTGACACTGTCTCTAACGGATTGACCGACAATTTTTTTTGAAGACGGCAAAAAATCCTTTCGAATTAAAACGATTATTTCTGAAATGTTAATGGGAAAACAATTAAGCGCGAAAATGCTGATGTGGGGAATGGCAAAGTTTTCGTTCCTGTAACAGTCGAGACTTCATAAATACATGGGCCTTCCTCTCGTAGTCTGTTCGAAGTTGCCGAAGTTGCAAATTGGTACTTTCTATATAAAATTTTCTGATTTAATTGAAAATAATACTAAAAACCACTATACACTCAAATTCGCTAGATGCTACAATGTATTATGTCATCACAGTTCAGGAGGATTTATATCTTCTAGAAAACGATAAAGGAAACAATTTAACCGGCGTACATATTTCGAGGCTGAAAAGCTTAATTGATTTTGTTTTTGACATTTTTTGTTTTTAATGTAACTTTTAAAATCTTATAAGCTTTTAAAATTAGGGCTTTGTAAAAGCAAAAGCTTTATAGGCGTTTTTCTCGAGTTAGGGTTAGGCTTTAAAAATAAGGTTTAGTAAAAGTGAATTATTATTGCACATGTCATTTTCGTTACGTCGTGATCTTACACTTTCTCAAAAATTGGAAATAATCAATTTGTTTATTCAAGGAGGCCAAACTCAGGCAACTCTATCTGCAAGAATCAACTGTTCTCAGTCTCAAGTTTCACGGATTTTGAAGAATAGAGAAGAAATTATGTTATTGGCTGAATCAAAAAATTATTGATTTTTTTCAATATCGGATAATTGCATATATCGGTTAATTCCATAAGTTTTTCATATTTTCAATGTTTATTTTTCAATGAGTACAAAATGTCACTGAAAAGTATTATAAATCGTCACGCTCCGGCAGCCAGTATCGCGTGCGTGTTGCCACGAAGAACTGCAATTCCGATACGTTGGCGAAGCCAATACCCCTCGCGACTGTCCCTCCTTCGTTTAGCCAGCATCGCCCCAATTTCCTTGAGAAATTCCGCGGTTTTGGATCCCACTACACCAGACGTCTCTATCGAGATTGGGACAAAACGGAAAAGTTTTCCGATCTCCAAATACTTAGATATCTTCGCCTTTTCTGCTGCATTAGCAGCCCAACCGGGCGAATGAATATTCCGAAGAATCGTGGACTGGGAGAACGTGTCTACGCACGTCGCATCCCATGCGAGTGATTTTCCCTGGGAGTACGGGAAAAGAGTTATCCCATCGGGCCTTCTGCCATCTCCCCGGTCAAGCCCGACGGGTTCCAGGTGTGCTGGAAATCCTGCGCTCTCGAGGGCCCGTCGTATTATGTCGTTGAGTGCGGCATGGCGGGGAGCGCGACCTGCACTCCTCTTGCAAGACAAAGGGTGTAGTCCTTTGGAATCGACTATTCCTCCACACCGGCATCTGTGTTCCTGACAGACGTCAAGACCCAAGCGTTGCGCAACACCGATTCTCACACAATCGTCGTCCATAAGCGTACCGAATGAACTGCATGGAAATGCGTGGAGCCATGCACCACTCCCGTGCTGTGCCCCGGATAGCAAACAGACGAGCCGGTGTTGGTTCAACTCCCGCTTCAGGTCATCAACGACAGCCTTGCATGATATTGCGTCCCAACAATTCTGTCTCGAGACATCATCTGGGATTGAAAGTCCGGCTTCCTTCCATTGCAAGCAAGCCTTGTCAAATACTGTGTCCAAGGAGAGTCCAGTAGTGTTACGTAGGATTTCCTGGACGAGATGACTGCAGCTTGAAAGCGATGACAGATATGCCGGGAAAGCGAAATCCAGCGCCGACCTGAGACCCGTTCCTCCAATGCGTGTAGGAAGCTTGCATTGATTCCAACCAGGTTCGTCAAAGTAGATGTTCAAGAGCGATTCAGCTGAACTTCTCAAAGTCCTATCCAGTGTCTGTAGAATGTCTCGATGTTCCAAGCAGGGAAAACAACGGAGAGCGTATTGGAGTTTAGGCAAGCCAATGCTATTTTTCAAAAGGAAGAATGCAGTATGAGCATTGAGTAAGGAGAGTTTCTCCGTAACTCTAGAAAGACCCTTGTTTTTTTCCAGCAGATGGCACCGCAGTTCCTTTTCGCCAAGTGGGCACCCAAGAAAGTATGCCCTCTCCCGAGGTAAGACAGTAATCCCGGGTAATATCGATTCGAAAGACTTGACCACGTTGATAAAATCACTTTCCGAGTATGTGATATTTATCAGCTCCGATTTCTTTATATTTATATCAAGTCCGAGTTTTCGTAGTACAGGCACGGCTTGTGACAGAACGTCAAAAACTTTTCCCCACGGCCCTCCAATCGTGGCATCATCAAGATACCAGAGGTTCAGTTCCGCGCTGATGGAACGTACAGTTTCGTCGATTGCCAACGCAAAGAGAAGTGGACCAAGCGGGTCCCCTTGCTGGACTCCAGTCTCCGAATAGATAATCTTGTCCGCAAAGACGAGTGAAGACTTGGTTCCGTAGGCCAGGTAGACGAGTGGAATGAGTTCCGGGGCTCGTTTGCTTACAGTCTCGAAAATTTGATCCCTCCGCAGTGAATTAAAGGCATTGCGGATGTCAAGCTTGACTCCCATTTTTGGATTTTGTTCGTTTTTCTGTGTGAAAAAGCACCTTGCGGCATGCACCGCCGCCTCACATCCGTTCTTTACCCCAACTCCGAGTTGGAAGGGGGAGAATTCTTCAGATATTCTCGGACAGACAAGACTGCATGCAATTTTAGCTGTTAGCCTTCTGAAGTAGTTCCCGACCGCGATAGGGCGGGCCCCACCTTCGGGTTTTTTGAAGCCAAGTAGGTGTGCGCTGAAAAGAAGCTCCCTTGCGAGAGGAGGGATATCCCCGTTCAAAATACGCATATTTTATATGGATAGAATTAATGAAAATGACATTTTGATATTGTTTCATTTAAAGGCGTGGTCCGTTCAGCGGACGGTGACATTTAATAAATTTACATTTCCCCGCGTGCCTCATAAAGTTAAAACTTCTTTTTTCATGGACGTAACTCGATTTTCTAGGTATTTTTTCGTATTGATTTCCTTATTGCAAATAATTTTATTTTAAAGCTTTTAAATTTTGTTGTCGGCCACTGCAGATGCCCCAAATTCAAATAATTGTATCTCCAATTAATTAATGTATTTGGCTGCTTTTTTTAATAAATCCGATTTCATCATGTCCAAAAGATGTTCTATACGTTAATGTTTCTTTGGTATAGCGATTAACTGGTTGCATATCAAACAATGTATGTTTGCATCGATCGTTGTCAAAAATAAAGAATTTCTCATTTTTTGAAACACTCTTTTTTCATTTTTCTGACACCGTTTTTTGGTTTAAGAAGAAAAATATTTACAATAAACTAATTATTGTTGCAGATATTTCGGAACAAACTCGAGTTATCATTCTGAGTTTAAATAATTTAAATTTCCATTGGAAACATGAAGGAGAGCGTAGAAAATACATAAGCCTAGTCAGAAATATATACTTTTTAAAAGGAACAGTTCGTCGTGTGCGTCCAGTAAAACAAGAAGATTTTTTCCTACAGAATTTTAATATTGGTGATCACAGCATTTATAGATCTTCCTTTCAAGTTATTTTAACGTCATAATGGTGTGTCCATGCTCATTTATGATAAACCTCAAATCAGCTTGACTAGGGTTCAAATTAGTGATCTCACATTTTGCAGATTAATTTCGAGGCCAACTTTTTCAACGATTAAATCTTTCTCGCATATTCTATTCCTGAGGTTTGCTCCGGAGGTTGAACAAGTGTTTGTACGTATGTGCCTAAGATTTTGCATGTGCCAGCCACACAGTTTTGCAAGAACAAGAGAGAGAACGAGTATGCTAGTAAATCTAATTAATCCGGAATGAATGAAGGTTCTCATTCTTTTTAAATTCTTTTATTTTTATTCATTGGCGTTCGGCTGTTTCTTAGACTAGGATTTCAACACGTTCCATCTGAGATTCATCTAGTACTTAGAATCATGGCGGCGTCACTCGTCAAGATCGAGTTTCCAGTAGAGGCAACCTTTCAACTACGGCGGTGAATCACGTAACGATTATTTCAATGGATATTGAGGAAATTAATGAGCGACTGAGTGAGAAAGTAGCCACCAAGAGACATCAGTGAAACCTGTAGAGTACACAGACGCTGTATTCCAGCCATGAGCCTGGCAGAAATTGGCGGATAAAAAGCCAAGGGGAGATAGCTGGAATCAATATCAATTACATTTTTATTTGGATTTAAATATTTTTGGTAGGATTAAGTGGCGAATTATAGTCTTTTTATTTGAATTTTTTTTCTTGGGATCAGAAACTTGTTCGAGACTTTATTTTTATGTAATGCATGAGAACTAATGATATTTAAAATTGTGTTGTAATTAAAATATAGTTCATTTTTAATTAAATATTGTTTAATTATTTAATTTTCAATGGCAAACCTAATGAATTAAGCCACGTGTGACCACGCTGTTGATCCATTATGTAGCGCTGTTGTCTTTATTTGGTTTACCTTTATTTATATATTTAATTGGATTCAAAGGAATATTTCGGGATGTAGTTTCTTTTAATGGTTAAATTATTTGAAATTTCATCATTTTTGTGATATTTTCCGATTTTATTTCTTTAATCGTTTTTTTACTTATTTTGAATTTTTTAAAACACAATTATTTTCTTTTTCATTTTTATTCATTCAGGTTTCTCTGATTTTTAAAAAATGAATTGCCAGTTTATTGAGATAATTCATTATCCAGTGGGTCAAATTAGTCTTGCGACACTTGTATATTTTTAATAAAATTTTCTTTTCTTAAACATACCTGTTTTTATCTCATTTTTTCCAAAGGCTAAAAAATTAAACAAAGTTTTTTACATAATAAAACATTTAAAAATAATCCAAAGAAAATTTTATTTTAAAAAAATTTTGACATTTTAAACAAACAGTCACAAAATCAAATGCTAATTAGTCTTGGGACAAATTACTTAATACTTTGTAAAGTATCCGTTATTCTCCAAAACTGCATTTAAGCGATTTTTATAATTGTTAACAAGCTTTTTACAAGTTTCAACAGGAATTTTATTCCATTCTTCAAAACAAAATGATTTTAATTCCGCGATATTTTTTGGATTATGCGGCCATACTTTTGCTTTTAATTCCTTCCAAAGGTTTCCAATCGGATTAAGATCTGGGGACTGACTTGGCCATTCAAGGGTATCAATCAAATGTTCTTCTAGCCATTTTTGAGTTTTTTTGCGGTGTGCTTTGGATCATTGTCTTGTTGAAATGTCCAATTTCCTGCAATCATTGAGCGACAACTCGTCTATGAAGAAAAATATTTTAAGGGTAAATAAAATAAAATTTTAAAACAATTACTTTTTATTCTGAACTTTTAAAGCAAATCAAACCATCAATTAGCTTAAAATAGCAATCTACTTCAAATTCATGAAAATTTTCACATGCTATTCTCAGTTCAAGTTCCTTTTTGCAGTCTGTCGCAGACACTTCAAGATACCTTCCTGACTTAATTTGTGTCATTTTCACAAAGTCTTTGTTCTTCCCTGCCCAAAACATTGACAAAAGCTGCCAAATTTGTGTGCGCTCTGTTAAAAGAACTGTTCAACAGCTTATGCCAACCTTCCAATGAATTGGTCGTCCTGGGCATTGACTTTAATACCCGATGAAAACAACTCCAAAAACTGATCTCATAAGATGGGTCAGCAATAAATTGTTTTTTAAAATAAATCAAAAAATTCATTATTTGTTGGTTGTTTTCTTTTCCTGTCGCATCAAGAGAAAATTTTTCAAATTCCAATAAAACATTTTCCACAGGGATGAAAGCTAAATGGTAGCATTTCCTCAATAATTTTCGTTCCGACGATGAAACGTCTTTGTAGGCTCCCACAAGACCAAGACATTTTATTTTCCGCCATATGATTTGGCCGAAATGGAAATTGCAGCCAAATACATTAGACGACAAAAAACTGATTTTGTGGAGTTAATTAACCCCTTTTCAAAATCAATTAAAATACTCATCAAAATTTTTTCCGTTGCCTGACCGTGGAGAGGAGAGCCGAGAATAATAAGGTCTTCCTTTTGGGTTATTCTGATTTCAGGAATGAGTGAGGTAAAGTTTCTGTGGATTTCATCGAAAGAGGCCACGTTAGTTTCTGTGGATTGGGTTGGAAACAATTTCTTGTTGTGGTGGTATCAATCAATTTTTCTTATCGTACATTCTTGTTGTGGTATCGATCTCATTCCATATCAATCTCTTTCCTTATATAATCTTTTTTCTTTTCTGTCTTTTTTTTCACTGTTTAATTTTTGATTATTGTAAATTCTTTCATCCTATACGTTTAATGAGTTCTCTATGCTACTCGTGCAACTGTACCAATTCGCGCAAGAGGGGAAGGGTATGCTCCTCCTGCGGCAATTTTTACCACCTATCGTGTGTAGGTCTATCTAAGGCCTCATCTTCTCGTATTTCTCTATGGAGATGTCTCAATTGTCTAGAGGGTGTTGTTTTATCTAACACTTGCCTAATCGACCCTCCTAAGCCTACTCCCAGCACTCCTGCTGACGATTCCTCGTTCAATAGTTATACATCTGTTGTCATTTTGCAATTTCTTTCGAATTTCCGCCTCTTAAAGAAGATCCCCATCAGACTGCCAAAAGGCTCACGTGCTACAGCCGCTGAATCCCTATGCACATTGATCCGTAAAGCCATAAATACCAACCAAAACGAGGACTGGGCCAAACTTTTCTGTTTCCCCGTATTCGCCCTGAACCTACACACTAGCAAAGGCTCTTCCGAATCCCTGACTTCGAGGCTTAAGAACTCCATCCTCTTATATCGGAATCATACTATTTCCTTTTTTCTTTCCCAGAAATATGTTTTTCCCAAAACATCGAATAACACCTTCGAATGCAATTTCAGTAAAGAATCCATTCCAAACTATTGGAAGGTGACTTCACTGCCGCTCTAAGAATTCTTTGCAGTAACGACTCATTTGCCTCTATTGGGACAGGACTCTCGAGCTGTTAAGGAAAAACATCCCGACGTTAAAAATGATCTAGAATTCCTTTCTCGTCCTCATTTTACCGAAGTTAAAAAAGTGAGCAAAGAAGAGCTCCTTTATAATCTCAAATCATTCCGACCCTCCAGTAGTGGGGGGTTAGACGGCCTTTGTCCCGGTCACATTCGCGACCTTTTATCACTCAATTCGTCTGATGCAGGTGTGAACCTAATTGATTCATTATGCGACCTGATAACCCTTTTCATCAGTGGCCATATCTTTGATTTCGCACGTTCTCTCTTCATGTCTGGAAGCCTCACCGCCCTTAATAAAAAGGACGGCGGAATTAGACCGATTTCTGTTGGGTGCACTTTTAGACGCCTTGCAGCCAAAATATTATGCAGTCGTAGCTCCCATTCCTACCCGAGCATCTTTAAAAACATCCAATTGGGTGTCGGTGTCAGAGGAGGTTGTGAAGCATCAGCCTATTCAGTCAGAGAGTTTATTGCTTCCAAGAATGTGTCTGACAATTGTGTCATCTTGAAAATTGACATGCGAAATGCGTTCAATTCGATCGACCGTTCCTGTTTCCTTGGAGAGTGTATGACTCAGTTACCTGAAATCATGCCGTTCGCTAAACTTTGTTACGAGCACAGTTCCAGCCTCCTTTTCGAGGGTTCAAGTATCCTCTCGTCCACCGGGGTACAACAGGGTGATCCTCTCGGACCACTCCTTTTCGCATTGGGTATCAACCCTATAGCAATGTCAGTCAAATCTCCCCTAAACATTTGGTACTTGGACGATGTCACAATCGGTGGCCCGGCAGATCAGGTTCTCAAAGACGCCCTTATGATATCCTCTTGGCTCGGCCACATCGGGTTATCCTTGGATCCGTCAAAGTGTGAGCTGACTAATCTTAACGTGGCCTCTTTTGATGAAATCCACAGAAACTTTACCTCACTCATTCCTGAAATCAGAATAACCCAAAAGGAAGACCTTATTATTCTCGGCTCTCCTCTCCACGGTCAGGCAACGGAAAAAATTTTGATGGAAAAGACATCAAATATGGAACAAGCAGCGAGTCGGTTATCCCAGCTAGATGCACATGAAGGCTTGTTCCTCTTGAAGAATTTTTTATCCATTCCAAAAATTCTGTATATCCTCCGTTCATCTCCATGTTTCCTTCATCCTAAACATCTTGGGTCAATAGACTCTATCATTCGTCGTCATGCCGAACTTATTTGTAATGTGCAACTTGATGATCTCGCATGGAAACAAGCTTCCCTACCTATTCGTATGGGAGGTATCGGTCTCCGTTCACCTACCGACTTGGCTCTTCCAGCCTATTTGGCCTCACGATCATTTTGTGGTCCCCTCATCGGCGTCATTCTCAAGTCTTTAAATGAATGTACCCCGTGTCGGTGGATGCAAAACGGCCTCGAGTCTTGGAGCAGTCATGGTCTGAGATTCCCCGAAGTGGAATCTTTACAGAGACATTGGGACGAAATCTGGTGTAGGGAGACTTACAGAGTTATCGAACTGTGCATGGACCAAGAACGGATCATATGTCTCAGATCGGGTGCACAACCCACTTCTGGCTCCTGGATAAGCGCTTGTCCTATTGAGTCTACCGGTTGTAAACTGGACGACGATACCATTAGGATCGGCCTATGTCTACGTCTCGGCTTACCGATGTGCACCCCACACCCCTGCAAATGTGGAAAGAGGATTGGTCCATTGGGAAGGCACCCACTTTCTTGCACTCGTAGCGCCGGTCGTTTTCCCCGACATTCCGCCGCCAATGACATCATCAAAAGGGCCATGGACGCTGCCGGATTCCACTCTCAACTCGAACCAGCTGGTCTCGATAGAGGGGATGGCAAACGCCCAGACGGCGTAACCATCTACCCGTAAACGAGAGGGAAAGCACTTGTTTGGGATTTTACCTGCCCTGACACGTTTGGACCTTCTTCATTCGGAAGTTCGGCATTCTTTCCTGGCTCTGCTGCAAAACGTTCTGAAGAGTTGAAGAAAAAGAAATACTCTTTCCCGGCAGACAAATATCTTTTCCAGCCGATCGCTGTGGAGACTTCCGGAGTCTTTGGATCAGAGAGTTTTTCGTTCATTCGAAGATTGGGTGGTCTAATCACCAAAAAAACAGGTGATCCGCGGGAGACGTCGTGGCTCTTCCAAAGGATTTCGTGTGCAATTGTCCGCGGAAATTCACACGCTATCCTAGGGTCATTCTAAAATAATTGATTAAAACAATTTTGACATGTTACAAAAAATTAAAATACTTGCTGGTGAAGTAACAAGTGTCTTTATTTCTTCAAATAATGCACAGTAGGGATTTTCTGTTTTGTTGAGCAAAAGAGCGTGCGAAAGAGGCCAGAATTTACCTAAGTATTTTCCTTGTATTGTAATCATTTGTTCGAATTGATTAGGCACGCTTTTAAAGGTACCATCGATAACCCAGACATCTGATTTTCTTAAAATGTCAACCTGATAATCCGAACAAAAAATGACGTAACGATTTACATCATTAATTCCAGAATCCTTGCGATAAAAAATTTCGTCCCGATCATTATACCACAAACTTTCAGGAATTTCAGGAATGGTCGCAACAAAATTTGGTATCAGTGTTTCTCTATCCCGTTGAACGAGACGAGTCAATGAACGTTTTTTTGGCAAGATTTTAATGACGTCAACATTGGCGCCAATGAGGCTTATTGACACCACATTCATAGTTCTGTCTTCTGTTTCAGGTCAGAAACTAGTTTCATGCTTTTTATCTCATGATCCTCAAATTTTAATTAATTTAGACTTAATCTGGTAAAAATAAAATTTTTTATTTATTTTAAGTAGGCGAGTTGTCGCATAGCCGTTCTTCTAGCCATTTTTGATTTTTTTGCGGTGTGCTTTGGATCATTGTCTTGTTGAAATGTCCAATTTCCTGCAATACCACATTTCTCAATTGACGAAAATAGATTTTTTTCCAAAATATCACAGTATTTAGAAGCATTCAATATTCCGTCAATCACATGAAGTTCTCCAACGCCCCAAGAAGAAAAACACCTGTTTCATCAAACAACTATAAGTTTAGGTAAATATATTAAACTATCTGGTTTGTTGTAACCCAATTCTAACGCCTGTTGATAAACGATTTTTGTTGTCCGTTTGTCCTTGGCATATATTGAATAAATTTTCTTTTTCTGCCTACCTTTGAACATCCCACATACAGCTGTCCTTTGAAAAAGCACTCGCTCTGTAAAATAAGTCAAAATTCGTAAGATATAAACATCCTCAACTCTATACTTACCTGTTAATATCGTCGTTTCTATTACGTTAGCCATCAAATTTTTGACAACTAACCTCGTTCCGTTGCATAATTTAGGCGGCGCATGATTTTTTATTTTTTGAGTTTTCTTTTTTAGATTTTGTCGTATCTTCTTTCCTGTTTAGTTTTTATTTTGTTATTGCTGAACAGTAAAAGTTTTTGATAGACAAATACATTGATAAAATTATTTTTGAATAATTAAGAAGATTAAGAAAAGAGGAATACCGAAAATAAATTCTATCTTAACGAAAAACTTAACTTTTCAAATTAAAAAGTAGATAAAATATGATCAAGTAAAATAAAAATTTCAATTTGAACACAAAATAAACATGCTCCCCTATTTAACAAACCCTAACGTAATTATCTCGTTAGTAAATTTTAGGGATCTCCTGAACTATATGAATTATGTTCAGTTATTGTTCAGTAAGGCTATTCTAATATCAAAGGGCATTACATTTGTTATGTAATGTCCGAAACTGGTGAATGGCTAATTATTAATGACCATCGAGTTTTATTTATAATATTTTTCTAACTGATACAAATAACAACGCTGAGTGCCGTGTTAGAGTCTTGTCTATATTTGCTATTTTACAAAAGAATAGAAAAGCCAATGGCTGATGATGACGAAACTGAGGTAACGCTGCTTCTCCAATTTTCGAACAAACTGAATTCTTGATCAAACTTTTGTCAGGGAAAAGAAAGATTAAATGTGAAAGCGCTAGGGGATGCAAAGTTCATATTAGAGTGATATAAACCTCACTTTTGTTCAGAATTTTTTTGTTTTGAATTCTATTTTTTGTGTTGATTTATTTTTATCAGTTTAATAAAATTTATTCCTGTTAATTAGAGCGTAACTTAAGCCATTATTAATGCATTTTATTAAAAAGTATTTAGAGAACATTGTTCTACTTTACGCCTTTTATTCAATTTATTGAATAGTTTATAACAAGAAATTTCATCTAAAATATCTGCCTAATCGGAAAATTGTCATCTCCGTAACTTTAACCTATCAAAATAAGCTGTAATTTTCATTTTTTAATAAAACACTGTTATCAAAATGATGATTGCTGTCTCTAACAAATAATTTTTTATTACGTACAGTAGGACTTCGGTTTGAGAGATAAAATAGGTTTACTTTCGCAAAGAGATACCGGACATAAAGTAAAGGGCCAGTAGGAGGCCTACACACTAAGTTGTCCATGGCTATTTCCTTCTAGCTAATCTCCTCGTTTTTACAGCAGTTTAATAATTCTTGCCTTAGAAGGGGACAAGATCCATCCTTCCAGCCCATACATCACTACTGGAAGAATATCTACCCGGAAAATGAATAGCACTGTCTCAGGGGGTAGGCGAAATTTGATTAGGCACATGATCATTTTTTTACACCGTTTTTTCCTCACACTTTCCATTTTCAAATAATTGGACTTCTAGGTACAAAAACATTTGCCGAGATGCACAAAGGTTTTGGAACGTCTGCTAAATACACGTTAAACAATCATGGGCTGAGTACTGAGTTTTGAGATAGTCTCCTTTTTGGAGAATGGCTTTCGAATCTTGACCAAGATACTTGACAAAAGAGATCCTTCCTTTCAGAAAACTCGCTACCCATCCAAAGGTTTCTGCTTCAATGTCAGAATTTTCCAGCAAGACGGAGTGGAAGACACTCGACACATCCAGACAGACAATACTGGTCGACAAGCCAGAATCTCGTGCCTTAGATACTATCGAATTCAGTAGAGTCAGCACAGGATCGGTCCGGACAAAAACCCCACTGATCGTGAAAAAGCCAGTGATTCTTTTCCATATGCAGTACTAGCCTATGCAGTATCACCGTCGCATTGATTCAGGAACGTAAATTTTTGTACAAGCATCGATACCCATTCCTTATTAAAATTGTCAAGTGCATTTCAAATTTGGCTGATCATCATCTCAGACCGTTTGATTTTTGGAGATGGCTTGCTTATCTAAATAAATTCGATTTTAATTTGTAAAACTAGAATAACGAATGACATCTGACTAGTAATACTAGGTGGCTTGTATGGGTTTATTAAAACAAAGAAAGTTTGGCGAGAGTGGTGAAGGACTGAGAGGAAACAAGTGGGATTTGACTGCTGCGTCCGGCAAGGAAGATAGAGTGTGGGAGGAGATGAGCAAAGTTGTAGATAACAGGAAGAGGAGTGCAAGAAGAGAGGAGTTTTCCAGCCATATCCCATACATTGAGGGCAGTGCCGGCCGAATAAACCCAAATGTGAGTGAGAAAGTACTTTTCCGTCTTCTGTAATGTTAAGAGCGAAGATTTGGTGGTCGGTGTGATAGGTTTGGGCGTGCTTCCAGAAGCGGGTGCTCCACAAGGAAGGGGGAGTGTCTCCCGCAAAGACAAGCCAGTGGTTGGAGGGGTGTAGGGCGACAGAAGTCAGGGTGGATGACTGTTGGAAGAGATGGACACACTGGCCGGTCTTGTAGTCTGTGAATGAGAGGAGTGGGTAACCCCACATTGCAGCCTGGCCATCCTGGAGACGGAGACGGCAAAGTCTGGAGAGACAGCAATATCCATGACAGGCCCAGAATGGAAGGAGAGAGTATTCTAGGATTGAGGGCAGCCAAGTACGAGAAAGGAGGCTGTGTGGAGGTCCATGATATGAATGGAGTGGTCTCGGCAGCCAATAAAGAGTAGATTGTCATTCTAAAACACTACACTCAATTCTGAACTGTGGTCATGCTCACTATGTCCTTCTCCTTTCGGCAATATCTACATATCTCCTACACACTCACGTGGATGACTCAATCTGTCTTTCCCAGTCCTTCCTCCCATCACTCCACAAGTGCGCCATCACTCGATCACCAGCTCCACTGACAGTCACTCCACATATTACATCAACACATGTCGCTCAGTGCATGCCAGCCCTGATATTCCCTCTTCCCACGCTGCTTGTCATTCCACACAGTCACCTTGGATGACCACTCCACTCTCTCCCACTCGCGATATCCCCAATTGCCCGTAGTTGTTCGACGCGGCCATGTATTCCCCGCACGGGGATATTGACACAGCCAATATTGTCATAAACTTGCACGCCTCCACCTTCATCACTTAATATTTAGTACAATTATTCACACTATTTATATTTTTTATACTTCCTTATTACATAATTAATCTCTCATGGTCCAACCGCCTTAAAATTGAGACTACACTATGCCGAGCTGCGGCTAACATAATGCAAATTTCCAATTTGAACAATATTAAGTCCGCTTGACCACCTAATTAAGAAAGATAGAAAGGGCTTCTTAGCATTTTAACAGAACCAACTGTCAAAAGACCATCATATGTCAATTAGCAACCAAAAGCACATCATCCCGATTCAATTCCTTTCGAAAACAGTTCCCCACCCGTTCCGCACTTGCGTTGGGTCCAGAGTTCAATATCGGGAAAAGCTGAGAAAGATTTTCAGGATTGTTGGAATCACTTAATTAATTACTCTAATTAACTGTTGGTGATTTTTGGGTTAAAAAAACATATTCCCCCTTCGATAAAATCAAACAAGCTTCCCTACTCCCCTCTCACCATCCCAGTTTACTCACCACATTGGTCCTGTGAGGTCATCCTTTTGAGGCAACTGCCTGCTTTTTGGATGAATCTTTGAAAATCCGAGTCTGCCGCGGGCTACCCCTTTCGGCCAAATCAAATGTACGGACCGACGAGTTTGGCTATCTCTCCGTCGCATTTTCACGAAATTAGACGTTCCGAACTAAACGGATTATCCGTTGGTCTCTCAGAACTGCTGGATTTTACTTTCTATTGGAACCTGCAAGGATTTTTAGCGAAAGATGGCCAGATGGGATCAACTTTCCTTTTTAGGAGAGAAAGTGTCTGGTTTGGGACGTCCATGCATGAATCTTTTTTGCAATCTTTTTTGCAAGAAATGTAGATCAAAAATCCTGTACTTTTATCTGAACGTTCCGAACAAAAAAATCTGAGAAATAAGCTGGAATTCAGAATTGCAAAGTATTGTACCCTGTGAGCTGAAACGTCAAACATATCGGGACCTTCTAATCGAAATCTGCATCGACATATTAGGTCACTTATGGAGGAGGTTACATGTCTCTCATCTGAGCACATAACCGAACATAAAATTATTGTTAATCTTCTCGTCTTCCTTTAAAAAATTATAATTATTATAAAATCAGAAAAATTACAAATAAAATTCCATAATGTGGTATTTCGTTCTTGCTTGGTTGCTTACTTACTGATTAATTGATATACATATTTTCTATTACTTACACTAATGATGGCATACAATTCAATTGATTCTATTAAGTTCCTTATTAATATCAGTTTATTTTTAAAATAATTTTTTATGATGACTAACGATGGTCTACTTATGATAATGATGACCTATAATTGTACTGAAATTATTAAGTATTATTTTTTCAATAATTTAAATACTTGACATTGTGAAAATACTGTAAGTGAATTAGTGTTAAATCAAATTTGAAATCAGTTTTTGTAAAATTATAAAGTTTTACTATATGTTTCTGGACTGTCCTTATCGTCTGGTTTCGTTGATTTAGCAAGGTTATGCACCTTCTGTGTTTGTTAAAGCTGTAAAGAGTTTGTAGAGTAGATTAGTATTTTGCAGATATAGCTTTCTGTCAATAAGAATGAAATTTTCAGCTTTCTTTTTTAGTCAGAAGTTTTTAACTTTTGAGATATTTACGTTTTACTCTTCAACTTTACTATTAGCATATTAAATGATGTACAGTAAAGCCTATCGAATCTACTTATTTTAATTAAAAATTTGAAGATTGGCAAATTATGATAAAAAATCTATTGCTGATTTTAATGACAAAATCAGTTTAAAAATCGAAAAATATGGATTGAACAATGTTTATAATGCAGATAAAACCGGTGTTTTTACATGGAGATTTCTTCTAAATGTGTACACTAAATTAAGGAGTGGAATAAAATTATAGGGATAGATTTTTTTTACTATTATGCGCAAATTGTTCCGGTCAAATAAAAGAAGATCGGCAATAATAAAAAGATTCGAAATTCCAAGGTGTTTTAAAAATTTTAACATTGAAAATTAAGTTACCTACACCCATTTCAATAAACCATAGATGAACCGTAAATTATTAATAAATGGCTAGGTGATTTTGATTGCGAATTTGCAAAGACAAATTATACTTGAAAAAGATCAATGCACATCTCATCAAATTATTATCACGTTAAATTTTATTGAAATTATTTTTGTCTCTTTTTGACGGTTAAAAAAGTTCAATAAGTTATTGATTTAATTAAATATAAAACTTGGGATTATGGCGAAGGAATCGAATGAGAAAAGAGTTAATCTTTCAAAAGCTTTCAGAGCTCTAGAGATTATTAAAACTTATGCTTTTTAGGAAAATGGAGATATAGATGATTACGAAAATATTATGAAAATAGGGAAAATGTTAACAAATCAAATTAAAAACATAAAATTTATGATTTTTATCAATAAAAATAATTTTTTGACCACTCATGTCTAAAACGGAAAAATATAGAACGATTCGCGATCCCATGTATTTTTTATTATATTACCTTATTGTGTTTTAAAACTGCAACATTCGTGCACATGGTCGAGATTGTCTATACTTAGAATGTGATTAATATTTGTATCGATAAATATAAAAGGATATTTAATGTGAGCATCACGAATTTTTGAAAAATTTACGCTTGCAATCCGAGCAGATGCCGGGTCCAGTCAAAAACCGGTCACAGAAAATAATAAAAGTCTTGATAATATGATGATTTGATGGTACCTGCTTTACATTTACCTTGCCGAGTTCCTCGATGGCTTATCGTGTCCATTAATAGACTCAGAGTGCTTGAACACACTGAAAAATGATTGAAACATTTTTTTAGTTTTTTATGGATATTAAACTCTTTTTAAAAAACTCAACTGATTGGCCCTACAAATTCCTCTATGCGGCCTTCGCTAAAATGCTTCGTTTTAGTTAGAAAAATCAGTATTTTTTATTTAGATAATCTTGATATTTGTATATTTATGAGTTCTTTCTTAGTTTCTTTATGTTTGACAGAATAGAAATGATCATTTTATTAGGTAATGATATATGTTTTCGAGATATTCCGTCATATAATGAGAACTTTCTGTTATTTGCATGGATGTCGTTTTTTAATATTATTGAGTCTTCCACATTATTTTTTCGTCATATTTTATCTTTTTATTTTGGTCATTTTTTTCAAGCATTTTGAGATTTTCAATAACTTTATAATATATCTCCGCGTTCTTGCCATCCCCTTTGAATTGATTAAGTGCTTCAATTTGATCTGCACTTTTTAAATCATTATGTCCAACTAGCATAAAAATTTCAGAAGGTATTTGTCGAGTTGTTTCATGTACGGCCATGTTATAGTCGGAACATTTTTTTTCAATATTTTAAGATAGTGTTTAAAGTGATTGTTTTATTCGCTAGTGGAGTATATCCATCTCTTAATGGATTGGTTGAATCTTTGAAATTAAATAAGTAGCTTTCGAGTTGATCTTGCTGCTTGGTTGGTTGCTTGGTTTGGTTTTGAACAGTTCACAAAAAGAGGAGTAAATACAATAATGATCTGTAAATTAATCAAATTATTTTACATTACACGGAATCAAAAATAAATTACCTTTTTTAAAAGAGATATTCGGAACGAAGAAGAGCTAACAGATATCGACAATTATCTCAAGTGGTTTAGGGAAAATATGATATAGCAAAAGAAAATGCCATTGTATACTCTAACGTCGTCAATCAAAAAATGTTAAAAAAGCAAATCTGAAATAATGACATTCCAATTTTTAAAATTGGAGACTAAGTTATTAGAAGGAAACAATAAAAAAACACGTACGGGTGCTTTAAATTAACGTTTGAACGTTCAAATTGATCGCATTATTGAAATATTACCCAATGGAATGATTTCTATTGGAGGAGATGACTATACAGGATATATAGTCTAGATCAGTGGTTCTCAATGGTGGGCGTTTCGCCTTCAAAGGCGATTTATTCTGTCAGGGGGGCGATAGTTGATTGCTAATATTTAAAAAATCAAAATCCTATATTAAAAGTCGATAATCTTTAAAAAATAAAGATCTATAATCGATTCAAATAATTTTTATTAATAATATGATATTTTTATTATATTGTATCTTCTTCGGACTCGCACAGTTGGATTTACTGGATTTGTTAGCTCTCTCTTTCTAAATAAAGTGCGTTTCCGGCCTAATGGAGAAATTTGGTAATGGTAACATTGCCAAGTCAATCCACAAAAGGCTCTTAATAATAATAATTTCTAGTCATCTTTATGGGTCGCGTTCAAAAAAGTCGCGAGGGGTATTGTCTTTGTCAAAAAAGGTCAGAATGTATTAAGATGAATATATTTCTCTTAGATTTATTTAAGATTCCCAAGATCCTAATAAACCACTTTTTCTTCAATGTGGTACAATCTTTTCGAATGAGGCAATGAAACCGTTTCGTTTGATTAAACATTTAAAGCGAAAACATCATAGTACAATTGGAAAAATTGTCGCAAAACTGGTTGCATTACTATTTTAAATTATAGGTAGTGGCCATTTGATTGCAGAAAATTTTATCCGTGCTTTTTTAAATTTATTCATAAACGATATCTTATAAAAAGATTTTTTAAATATTATAAAGACTATTCCATTAAGCAACGACACTATATGAAAAAGAATTGATGAAATTTACAATGAAATTGAACAATCATTAATTTTAGTTGTCAGAGAACGCAAATTTTCAGTTCAACTTGACGAATCAGTTGTCGTTAATAACCACTCAATTATGATGGCATATGTAAGGGCTATCTGACAAGCCCCTTCAACACGGATTTAAAAAAGGAAGATCTATTTTGAGTCCCGTGGTTGACAGAGTCCCTACACATTCCTCCACCACATGATCATCAGCTCTCGTCAGTGTCTTATAAACTGGACACACGTACAAGAGGTTGTCATAATTTTTATTTTCTGTCGGAATCAGCCAGATTGAAGGCATTTCCACATTCAGTTCCTTTGTTATCGACTCCACCAGACGTCCCCCATCTTATCAACCCCCTTACGACTTTTAGCATTAAATATAAGAAAAATTAAATTTTCAACAAATTGATTAACAGATTTTTGGGAATGTGTAATATCTAAGTATTTGAAGATCGGAAAACTTTCTGTTTTGTCCCAATTTCGATAGAGACATCTGATGTAGTTAAATCAAAAACTGGGGAATTTCTTAAGAAAATTTGGGCGATTCTGGCTAAACGAAGGAGGGACAGTCGCGAGGGGTATTGGTTTCGTCGACGTATTGGAATTGCAGTTCTTCGTGGCAACACCCACGCGATACTTGCTGCCAGACCGTGATTATTTGTATGTTATATTCAATTCAAATAATGGTCTGATCTAAAAAAATAATAGTACAATTGATTAACATTTTTGGTATGACATTGTAGCTCAGCAGTCACAGTCAATTTTAGGCAATTGCCATCTTCTTACTATTTGTTACTTTTTATATTTTTTTCGTATGCAGTCTTTTCATTGGTTTACATTCCTTTTCGCATGATGTAGTGTGATGTCGTGTTCGATCTGTGGTCCTCCCTTATAAATCTACTCTCTCGGTATCAAAAAATTCAGTTACCAACATAAAACGATTTTAAAAATGTCGAATACTATCAAGGATTTTTAACTGGTAAATGAGAATTGAAAATAAGCGTTTGGAAAGTTCTAGAGAGCACTGGGGATTAGGTAATATTTGACTGGACGTTATTGAGTGCATGCCGGTCCTTGACAATTTACAGTTTGTAAGTGAAGTACCACTTTAGACATTAAATTAGTATTACTTCGATTTTTCTGGCAATCAAGATTATTTTTGTCGGACGGTAAGAGACAACTCGGCCAAAAAAATATTAATATTTAATGATAATTTATTCATTTGATTTTAAGATCATAGTTCGATTAAATTTTGAAAAAGCAACCAAATAGTCAGTTTTTAATCAAACTTATAAAAATGAATTTCTTTTTAAAGTTTAAACTAGCAACTTCAAATACCAAATTTTTGTACTTCTCTGCATATAATTTGTGAATAGTAAAAATTACACCCGGTGATGTGTACTAATAGATATGGTTTTTGTGAAAAATGAAGTAAGATTTTCTCAAAATCAATAATATATTTCTGGACTGGAGTTGACAATATTTTTAATTTATAAAAAAAATTGGTCCTGTTTAGTAAAAGTGTTTATACACAAACTTAAAATTTTCTAAAAAAACTTTCACATAATGATTACTAATGGATTAAAACCACGTGGAACGCTGTTAAAAAATCCACGAATATCTACGTTTCAGATTTGTGCAGAACTGGCAATTGAAAATCTAATGAAAACCGATTTTTATTTTATATAGTAGAATCTTTAAGTAAAAATGTTGTCCAAATATTTAATGTTTAGTAGTTTAATAAAGTTGTGGTTTTAAACAAATAACTATAATAGATTTCTGTTAATTTGGATCGGAGACTAAAATGTGTAACCTAAATCTGATTTGACAATCTACGACTGGGACAACGTAGACAATAAACTAAAATTCAAGAACATTAAACCATCCGACGATTCTCTGACATCTCTCAATAAGGAACTAAAATATTTTACTACAAAGACAAACTGTTTGCTTTAAAAAGAAAAAACTGTCTGCAAAAATACACTTTTTATTACAAAATCAGAAATGATGATGATTTAATCAAACAATGTCATATTATCAAGAAAAATTCGCGCCTTTATAAGATTTTTAATTCTGTTATTCTATCTAATTGCCCTTTTTGAAACAATTAGATATCTAAAAATACAAAAATAATGGAGAATTTAATTTATAAATAAATCAGCGTTGTTTAGACATGGCAAGACGTCGTTTCTTTTCAACCATTTTAGCATTATATTTATCACCCATTATTTCTAATATTTTTAATCTGCCCAATTTTTTAGTTTGTGGTCGCAGCTTTTCTCCAATATCACAAACAAGTGATGGATTCTCAACATAAGCAAACATTTCCTCCAATCTGATCATTTCATCAAGTCGATTCATCACTTCCAACTTTTTTTCCATCGTCTTTCTTTTATTTTCCTGCAAACTCTAAAACATCCCCAAACCTCAAATAACAAATTAGCGTCTCTTTCTTCTCCCCAACGAACAAATGTCTCATTCATTGAAAGGATTTCCTCTTTCTCATGCTTCCAAATACGGGATGTGACGTAATCTTCTACCTGATTTTCCAAACTAACAGTTGATATTTTATTTTTAAAATTATCCTCAAGTGTCTTCAAATTAAAGGATAACTCAAAAAACCGTCAGAATATTCAAAAATTCATCCCGACGAGCAGGAGTAATGAATCTCTTTTGTGCATAAATTGGAATTCCCTCTTTGTAGTCATCACGGACGTGAGCATTGTTAAGACATATCCTCACCAGTCCAAACTTTTGAATATAAAAAACAAATTAAACAAAATCTGACGGAAAAGTGTCCTCCATCTTTGAAATCGATTCAAAAAACGTTTCAAAATGTTCATAACAGGCTAATCCGACAAGCCTAAGGACAGAACAGACGGAATCATCACTCTCCAAATTGTCAGTCACATACAAAAGTGTCTTTCCACATGCAAGACGGGGATTTTTTACATCAAAATGATCATCGTAGAATTCATTTTCCATAAATTTGACCCTTTCATAAACTACTGGCTCCTCCTCTTCTATCACATCTTTCTCAGTAAGAGAAAGTTTAAAAAATGGAATAAATTTGACACAGGCAAGTAGTGTCAAAAGTTGTACGACAGGAGAAGTCATGTCTTCTTGAAGCATTCCTTCGACGGCAACATCAAAAGCATCTTCATTGTTTTTTAAAACGACATACCTTTGATATTTCCTTCGACCAAGTGATGATCAATAAGAAGAGCCATTCCCCATTGATCGGGGAATATTCCAAATTCTATTTTCTGGACACACATGTCAGTAAGGGAAAAAGATTTCGATAATTTTAGAAGTGACCTCACTACGGCATGATGGAGAGATGGAAGTTGAATTTGACCGACAGTGGACTTTCGGTGTCTGGAAATAACTTATTTCGAGGTACCGTTTGAGAATATCCACAAAAAGATCAAATACCTTCATATCTTTAAGGAAGTACATTTTGCAGGCTAACTAAGACAGTAATGATAGTCACAAACAATACTAGTTCTAATGTATGGATACTATAAGGCTCATTCTTCTCCATACATTCTTGTATTTGGACTGACAATTCCTCTTTAAGGTTTACTTAGATATTAAACCAGCAGATTTGTTTGGGACGTTAGGATAGTTGAGACTTCGTAACCAAGATTGGTCATCCTTGTATTCGTTGGTAAGGTAAAGTCGAGTTGGGCACTCTTTAAAACTGTATTAAAAAGATTTACTTAAATAATGAAATATATTATAAGAAAATGAGCAGAGTCGTGATCTATACATGTGACTATTATTATTAGCACTGTCATAGGAACATAATGTAATTTAAACTAATTAAGTTCCCACATGTGCCACATATGAGACTATCTTTTCGGTCATAATTTCCATGATGTGCGGTTGTATGCTATACTCCTGAGAGTATCTAGGTCGTCTCCATTTTTCAGTTGTCTTTTAACGCGTTGTAGTTCTTTTGAGATTACAATAGGTAATGTATTTCGTGGGCGTCCTCGGGACGCAGATCTTTCGTCCTTTGCGTAATATGATTCCATTGCCCAGTTAGCATAAACATCCTGGTCGAGTCTTAGAATGTGGCCCAATAGGCGCCAACGTGCTTCGGTAATGTCCACACTGACGGGTCTGCTGTTGCAGATATTGTATAGGGTGGAGTTCTTGATTTTCTTTGGCCAGTTGATGCCAATAAGAATTCTTAACTGTCTTCTATGGAATGCATCAAGAGATTTTGATTCAGACTCAGATATTCCCCATGTTCCTCCGTTGTACAAAAGTATGGGTTTAATAAAAGCATTGTATAATTTGGCACGTAAGGCCGTTCCAACCTCGCGGTTTCGTAGCCAAGTGGTCCGCAGTTTGTTAAGTGCAACAGTCGATAGCATCTTTCTCCTCATAATGTCTTCACTATCTCCTAAAAGAGTTCCAACTTTTTTCGAGTTTCGCCATTTTTCGTCTGTTCTATTTGCCTCCCGGTTGATTGTTACATATTCGGTTTTTTCTATGTTCACTTTTAAGAACCATTTTTCCAGTGCCTGAGGAGCAATGTTCAGCAGTTCTTCGAGAGTCGACTTATCATGAGACAAAAAGTCTACATCGTCGGCATATATCACTTCAGTTATTGAAGTAGACTTCACTAGTTTTCTCAGATCTCTTAGTGCCGCTTCAAGATAGACAATGAATAGTACAGGTGATATTGAATCACCTTGGGGCGTTCCAATGCTTGTTTTGAAAGATCTTGATTGTACGGGTCCGATCTTCACCGTTAACTCGGTGTCTATAAGTAGTGCTCGAACCATTCTGATCGAGTCATTGTCAAGAATAGTTTTGAGGATCTCCATTAGCTTGTCTCTGCGGATTGTATCAAATGCCCTGCTCATATCAATGCCCAATATTGTGGTCGCCATTTTAAATTTCTGAGATATGGCACAGATCCATCTATGTCCCCATACTACATCTGCAGTTGATCGCCCAGGCCTGAATCCACTTTGGCTAGCCGACAGATATTCATTAACAGGGTCCTTAATACGTTCCAGTGTTACGAGCGAGAAGATTTTCCTTATTGTGTTCAAGAGTATGATTGGGCGAATGTTGTTAAGAGGACCTTGCGGCTTGTTGGGTTTTTGGAGAGGAATTAGCGTTCCTTTCCCAATAGGCGGTATGGTATTTCCATGGAACATCTCGTTCAGGAGATTTGTGATTATAGTTGAGATCTCCATTGGGGAGTACTTTATCAATTCACCGTTGATGTTGTCTGGACCCGCCGCACGGTTGTTTTTTATTTTTTTATAGCCTTCAAAACTTCAAGGTGTGTTATTTGTTGTTTAGATAACGTTCTTCACCCTCATCGAGAGCATCGGCCCTGCCATTGAATAGTATTTCGAAGTGGTCGGCGATTGTATTTACCATTTCGATTGGGTTTCCAATTGTTTTCCCATGTTCATCGTGCACAACCAGTTTTGTTTTCTGTTGTCGTCGGCGTAGTAGTCTGATGGCTGCGTACATTTGCGCACCATCCTTTAAGTCTTCAACTTCTGATATTCGAGAGTTTAATAAAGCTTTCACGTATTTAAGATTTTCCTTCTTGATTGTTCTCGATATTTTCCTACGTTCTCTTTTGAGTTTTTCCTTTGCCTCCTTGTCGTTGGTGTTTTCAATTTTCAGTTGGATGGCTTTTGTTTTGTTGCCATTTCGGCAACATTTGGATTCAATGGGTTTGAGTGGTTTCTGAATGCAGTCGTTCCAATGTTTCCGTTGCAGCTTTGTGAATAAGTTTTTCTAATATCCCAGCTTTTGTTTGGGTCTTTTACCGTTTCTGTTACTTTTAGGTTTTCGATGATTGCCTGGGAGTATTTTTCCTTGGTAACATCTGATGTAATCAGTTTTTCCACTGAGTATCTAATTCGGTTTGATTCATTTTCTTTTGAAAGAGGCGATCCAAAAATTCTTTTCAGTCTCAATCGTGCCACAATGACTTTGTGATCGCTCAGTGTAAGTGCCCCGCCATATGACCTGGCATCCAGCAATCGATGTTTTTCTTCTTGTCTACAGATGATATAATCGATTTGATTATAGATGTTGACGTACTCCCCATTTTTGTTTCTTCTAGTCCCGGTCCACGTGGTTTTATGACGTGCCGCATGAGGAAAGACCGTATTGCATAGCAGTAGCTTGAATATGCTGCAGAAGTTCACAAGCATTTCACCTGGTGCATTTCTTATCCCCCGTCCGTGTCTGCCCATGAACACTTCTTCACCACGGCCTTTGCCTGCCTTAGCATTCCAATCACCGGCAATTAGTATAAGGAAGGATGTTTTTATACTCGTGTAGGTCTTTGATAGCATGTGATAGAAAGAGTCTAGTTCATCCACGTTCTTCTTCAGTCTTCCACTTTGTGGGGCGTAGACATTTATAATGCTGATTATTCGATCCGTGTTGGTCAAAGTTTTTTGTCTCAGTTGTAGTACACATATGCGGTCGTTCACACGGTAGTATTTGTGAATTGAATTCCCCTGCCCATAATGACGTGATTCTGATGGAAGGAGAATGATTCGATACTCGTTGTGTATCTCATCTAGCCCGCCTTTGACCTTCGTTTCTTGAAAGCATCCGATAGTTGCACCATATGCATTCAGATCCCGGCATAGGATTTTTCGCTTGGATAGGTCAGATAGTCCTCTGACATTGAATGATAGCAAAGTAAAATCTCTTTGTAGCCTCATATGTGATTAAGACTTTGTGCAATAGAGTTGCGTCACTAACTCAACCAGAAAACTGAACGTGCGTGGGTTTCAACCCACGTTTGGTAAATGTGACTAAATTTAAATTATTACATCAAATAATAAATATTTATATCATTTAATTAAATATATTTATATAGTTTTTTGAGTGAATGTTGTAATGCGACTAGAAAACATATATTTTCAAGAATTACAACAAAATGAACGAAATATAAAGACCCTAGTGAAGGTGGCTTTAATCCACGAGAGTTATAGCAAATATCAACTCAGAATATAAGCCGAGAAGAGCTAAATAACATCAACACTGAGGTAACCCGATTATTATGCTCAAGTAATGAAATAATAAATGTATTTCAACTTATTTACAATTGCAGGGCCTCAAAAACACAATTCCAGTTCACGTCGATTTAAAAAGTGATAAAAATGATAAATTAAAAATCTTTTCAGAAACTTTAAAAATGTATAAATATATCACAATTCTAGTCTCTCTGGACATTTCAGAAAAGCAAATTTTGACTACAACCGAGAAACACAGTCGGGGACAAGGAAGGAGGTGCCCGATGACGTCGCCGTACGAATGAGGAGGTATAAGTTATTGGTGAACAGGGAAGGATAAGGGAGATACCTGAACGGAAGAGTACAGTGAGAATAATTGATAATTTAAATAATCTAAAATCGCTTATTTCTACACGTGTTGAGCAAAATGACAAAATAAACGAAATTTTATTGTCGACTTCGAATTTGCTTGATAAAAATGTCACTTTATTGGAACAGATTGGCCACAGAGTTACTATAGCCAGAAGATTGGTCTATAAATATATTCTCAGAGACAGGACTCTCGTTGTCCTACTTATTTTCGGATATATTTCATTTTTCCTGTCAGTATTTTACGTTCTTAAAGTTCGATTGTCTAAATTGTAAATTGAATTATAATTAAAATTTATTGAATAAAAATATTACTTTAATTAAATAGTCACGTTTTTTACTTGTGGTGATTTTTGTGTTATTTAAAAATTAATAAGAAATGGGACGGAAGAAGGTTGGAGCAGATAATACAAATGCTAATCTTGCTATGGCTGTGAGAAGTGGTAAGTGCTCTCTTGGTCGACGGCAAACACTTCGGTTGATGACGGCAGGAAAGGCCAAATTGGTTGTGATTGCAAACAATGCTGATCATCTACACAAATCAGAGTTAGAATACAATGGATTCATGGGGAAAATTCCAATTCTTCATTATAAGGGGAATAATAACGAGTTGGGGACTGCTTGCGGAAAGAGATTTAAAGTCACCATTATGGCCATCCAAGATCCCGGAGATTCGGATATTATTAAATCCAAGTCTTAATTTTGTGTCTCGTTCTATACTTTAATTTGTTGATTAGCACATATTTTTTGTTTGATTTAACTTTCCTTGGATAATCATTCTCTGAACATCCCTTTTCACTTTCCTTCTGTAAAATATAAATTAGGTCAGGGGTGGCCGAGCATTCGATCGCAGCGTATTTTTTTGTTGTTGAAAATTTTAGCTATTTTCAAACATTGAAGATGAATTCTTAAAACAACTTGCCGATAAAAATCATTATCTTAATGAAACCAAAATGTTTCAAAATTTAGAAAGATTTTTAACACTGAACCAAGAAAAATTGAAATAGAAATTATGAATCTAAAAAATATCGCATTTTAAAATCATATTCAAATGTGAACATGTGGAGATTTATGTATCCAGAAAAATATCGAATTTTTATTGATTCGTATAAACGATTTCTTTCATGCTTAGGAAGAAAAAATTGTTGTCCGAAACATCATTTTAAAGCATGAAAATGATAAAGGCTCAATACAGGACCCGTTTAACGGATGACCATCATGGGGTTTGTATGAGAATAGCAATAAGTTTATACGAGCTAGAATTTGAAATAATCGCAAGAGAATTACAATCCTAAAAATCCCATTAACTTTTAATTACAAATAAATTTTTCTTATTAAGTCGATTGATAAAAATCGCAATCGCCGGTAAAAAAAGTTGGCCACCCCTGAACTAGGGTTTTGAGTTCTATTCAACTCTTCCATCATTTTTTATCTACTGAATTCACTACTTCGTACTTGTATTCAACAGCCATATTTTTAAAGTTTGTATTTATGCTCTCAAAAAGACTTTATAAAAGGCTTTTTATTCCCGACATTCCTACTTTAATTTTGACTTTTAAAGAAATTATATACCACTGGAAAATATGAGCTCAAAATGATTTGTAAGAATTACCAAATTGACTACTTTAATTCATGTCACCGGCTGGATAATGCCCTGGTTGGATAATGCCCTCTCAACATTATTT
Source organism: Octopus sinensis (assembly GCF_006345805.1). Taxonomy (NCBI): domain Eukaryota; kingdom Metazoa; phylum Mollusca; class Cephalopoda; order Octopoda; family Octopodidae; genus Octopus; species Octopus sinensis. Next base: position 48,671 of record NW_021833807.1, read on the forward strand.
TAAAAAATAAATATTTTTCAAATTAATTTTGATTAGATTTTTTAATTTTCTTAATTATTTTAGTAATTATCAAAGTTTTTTTTCAAATTAATCTAGCGTGAAAATTTGTTTTGGTTATTTAAGTTTTCAAATTTGAAAAATAATAAGTATATTCGATCAAATCTATATTTCAGAAATGGTTTTACTCAACCTTACAAAGATGAACTTGAAGTAATCAAAAATATTCAAATAGATGTTTATATATTGACCGATTTCAGAAATCTGAAAAAAAAGATACAGAAAATTCAGAACAGTTAATTTTTGAGGAGGAAGGGATAGTATACATAAAATACAAAAACCAGAGGTTACGCTTTTTTCCCAAGAAGAAAAGGAACTTAAACTAAAAACTATCGAGGTGATCGTGATCGTTACATAATTATTATAGATTGAACATATGAGGACACATTTTGGAAGAGATAGTTTTTTCGATATTGAGAAAGGAAATTTATGCAGTAAACCGAGACGAAATTACTGCTGTGATCTCAAAATGCGTTCACTGTCAGGTGCATATGTATTGAATTATTTTTAGTCAAAAAAGTTGATGGCGACTAAGCCAACAATCACTCCTATTATTGCAAGAGGGCCTCAAGATCGCTATATTGCAGATTTAGTGGATTTAGAAGGTATGCTAGCCTTAATAGCGAGAATGGATGGGTATTTTTTTGTATAAATTGTAGTTGGTTGTGGGTATAGACTCATTTTCTAATTCGCAGTTGTAAAACTTGCCAGCGGAAATCAGCGAGGAAATTACTAGAAATTAAAGAACATTTTTTACTTGCCAGGCGGAAAATCAGTCGAAGCATGAAACGACCAAGAGGACACCTTTCGAAATTTTTATGCGAGGAAATCATTTAATCTCGGAGGAAATTAGATTGCGTTGTTGTCTTTGATGGAAATGAAGCGGTTGAATCAAGTCAATCGGAGATAATTGGATTCGATTATTTGGAAAACGAGGACGATTGTTTGAATCAACAAAGTGTGTAGAAAGCCATGTTCTCGCCGGAGAAAAAATGAAAAGGAGGCGGAAATGGAAATTGATGAAGATTTAGCAGTAGGAGATAATGTCCTGCTGAGACATGATATTGATGCGAATCCAAATAACCGAAAATACCCCCTATACGATCAGATGATTCCACTATATATGAAACATCGGAGGTTGATAAGACCAGTGCGTACTTAAAGATCTTAATGACGAATCATCAAAATATGTACACAAAAGTCGTATAAAAAAATATGACTCTTATAAAAAAAATTTTATATAATAAAAATTCATGAATTTTAATATTTATTTTTAATGGTAGACCTAAAAAATTGTATAATTATAATAAAATACGTTATTGATTCGGAAAAATTGGTGATGCCGGTTTTTTCCGACTCTTTGAAAAATTCTTTCAATCAAAAAATTGAATAAATCGACTTAATTCCATTATCAAGTTATTTTTAATTAATTATCAGGTTATTTTCGTTTGATTTAAAAAAAATTTTAAGGGGGTATTATCCAACCCAGGGCATTATCCAGCCTGTGACAATTCATATTCGTAATTTGAGGTTACGAAATAACAAAATCAAGAAGGGATTTAGTAGATCAAAAGTATTATTACGACGATTAGCAAGGATCTTTACTTTGCCTCTCTCCATACTCATGCAACATTTGATGTATAAATGCTTTTGTGTATAAATAAATCTACTGCCTTCAGATAGAAAATGAATTTTAACTATAAATTTTTGCCAAAATGTTTTTAAAGTATGCAGGAACTTGTTTCTAATAATTTATAATCTTATCGAAATTTATGATACGAATTTTGAGAAAACTACATTGAAATTAATTATTTGGGAATACAAAATTACAGGAACGGTAATATGGTACAAAACTGACATGGGATATGAATTCATAACAAAGTTTTTTTTATTATCAGAAAAATTTAGATAAAATAATCACCTAAATGTGCTTGTAGATTATGTATTTTTACTCATATTATAAGTTAAAGAATTCAATACGTTTTCCCATCAAGACTAATATAAGATCGTTAGCTGATGATGAACGTTGCCAGTTTGTTGTAAGAAAATTTCTAAAGGGATTTCAAGCTCCTAAAGTGACAGGAGTCAGTGGGAAAACATTAAAAGGACGTCATTGCTAAATTAAGAAGGACTAAGTAATTTACAATTAAATAGTTATTTACAATAAGGATTCAACTTTACTTAATTTTCTAGTCAACTTTGCCTATATAAATTCAGCACCGAACCAATTTTTAGAACAAATGAAAATCACATACATGTCTTCTTAGCACATTCAACTTTTTTGTACTTCTGCGAATTTAGATTACTATCCCAACTTTACAAAGACATTCTATACATTCCCTCACTGCCAAAATCTTGTATTCGTAGATCCATTTATCATTCAGATTATAATATTTGCCATCATGAAAACATCCTTCAAAACTGATGTCATCGTCGATTACGTAATCTTTTTATTATTAACAAAACATTTAAACTTCTTATAGAGATACAGCATCCTCTCTTTATAAAGCTCGGATCGTTTGGCTCGTACCCCTCCGGACAGGGCTTATTTGTACAATAAAAGTCATAAGGACTCTAATAATTAGAAAGAAAAAAGATACCGTGCAATAACAGAGAATACATGGTTTATACCCTTCTCCGAATATATAGGGATGCCAAGCACTCCCAATTGAGTACATCCTCCTGTCTCCGTCATAATAACACATCCCTCGATAAATATGAACTATAAAACATTTGAAGGGTAATAGAGGACAACCAGGGCATTCGGGACAACACCGTTCGTCAGATTGGCGATATGACTGGCAGGAGGGGCATAGAATTTTATCACATTTCGCTTTGCCTCTCTAAAATTAAGGGATAAATTAATGTCATTACGTCACACGAGCAGGTTTTACATGAAATTGTCCAAATATCTCCATCATTGTGAACTATTCCTCGGTTAAAGTCATAGCATTTGTCTCGTTCCACTAATTGGTTGATGTCTGGGATGACAAAATCATCTTGTGCTATGAAAGTTACCGCGTGGCAAATAATATTCAACATAATCTACAAATTTAAAATTATATTAAGAACAGGACGACTTGAGATTTGATTTGATTTTTTTGAAAGAATAAACACGACTTTCCCTTGGCTTAGTTTGAGAGCGAAATCAGGAGTTATCTGTGAAAATACCCCCTTTTAGCTTTATATTTTATTTGATCACTTGGGAAAATGTCTGCAGTTCAAATTTTAATAATTGTCGAAGACTTATGTTATTGTCAATTTCTTTCATTTCAATTTCAATCTTGCTTATTTTTTGGTTTATTATGTTTGGAAAATGAACCAGAAAGTCTATTTGACATTCTTTGGAAAGCTTGATATAAATAACACATAAAAATTGGTTTTTAGTATATTTTTCACGGTCATATACAATGATCGGACTTTTAGCTGAATTTTAGAATTTTATAATACAAATACATAAATATCCTGTTATTGGTACTGATTCAACCATGCCGGTGATAGAACCACTCATCCCAGTTAGGGATAATACAATCTCTTCATCAGCAATTGCCTGAGCTAAGGGAATGTCGATTGGAAGGTTGGAGCATTCAATCTGACTGTTCATAAAAGTCGTTTTACTTTGCAGTGAAGACGACAATGATCTGTACATTCATTCTTCAAGTTGTACTCTAATCCTAAAATTCCATAATATAAATGAATTCTTATTATTTCATCTTTTAAAAAATAGGCTTTAATCTATTGATTTAAAAATTGTTTTTACGTAGAAATCTATTTCCGTAGGACCAACGTTGAGCGTGACTACTCCAACATCCCCAGGTCTGCTTCGAGACTCAAGTACTCCACTAAAGCCTAAAAACTATTCAATTGAGTTAACTTTGACAAGTCGGCTTCAATTTTAAAGAACCAGTAAACACAAGCCCGTCTTGATCGACAAACTTTAAATGGAGACTGAATAAAAGTAAATTTATGACAGGAAGAGTTAATGTCCCATTTATAGTGTTAGACTGTTTGATGTATAAAGAGAAATCGAATTATACTTTGTTATTGACTAATTGGCTGTCATTTGCTATTAAGTGAAAATTTTCGTACAGAAATATGTCACATTTTGTTTCTGTTTTTTCTTCTATTAATGATTAAAATATTTATTAAACCTTTAAATTGAATGGAATATACTAATTTATTATCAATTAATTCAAATAAGCAGAATATATGGTCACTTTTATTTCTTAAAACAGAAAAAAGAGAAACTAAACTATATAAAAATAAATAACCTTGACGAATGTTTAAAGACTTTATAAGTTGTCCAGTAAATGTCTTTTCATTCTCAATCATGTGAATTACAATCGAGGCTGATTGATTTAAACTCAAAGTTGATTCAGAAGAAACACAAAACAATAATTATTTATTAATAGTAATACAATATTCGAAGTATTCTGAAATTTAGCTGCAGGCTTTTCAAATAAAATCTCGTCGCCGTATACGAGAGATGTAATAATCTGATCATTTTCAAGATCAGCGAAATCTCTAACAGTAATCTTCAAAAATTACTCTGAAAAATATATTGACAAGATTGTAGTTTTATTCAATATTCGAATATTAACTACTCCATAAATATCACCCGTCTGGTCTTTAATCAACGAATACAATTCATTTTTAGGGGTACCATCCTTTTTTCTACTTTGTTTCTGTATTGAGTAATCCATTTGTAGTGAGTCTGTGGTAATATTTTAAAATTTATGTTGTTTACCATTGTCGTAAACGTCAATCTCATCAATACAAACCTTACAACACTTTCCTGTATCATATTTCACCTTCTGACAGTTAAGAGGCTCACATTTGAGATGCAAATAGTCACAAATTATGTCACCGAGCGAAGAGCACTCGCACAAAAGACAATAGTTTTTGTTCAAGTCTTCAGATTTAGGATAAAATTTTTCTCCAATACCAATAAATTCCCCATCATATACACAGCCTATGGAAGATATATTATCTTAATAATACCTCCCTCCACCGGATAACTTATAGACTTTCCATCTTGAAAGGGTAAAAAGTGAGTCGGAAAAATATTACTAATATATAAAAGTATTCCAATCATTGTGTTTGTTTGCGTAAAATAGTTTATTTATTTACATAATAAATTAACACTCTTGGTTAATTGTCTAGAAATTAGAATTTAATAAAAATTATAAAAATAAAAACAATTCTTTTGTTAATTTTTAGATATATTAATTAGAATTTTAATATATATAGCGCTTTTCGACAATTGCTGTGTGATGGTTTGTAACAATATATAATGAGTATTACAGGACGATAGTAGTTCAAGTGATTTTTCTATTGAAGAAATTGATGAATATTTTCGTAATTATCAAGAAGACGATGTAATAACTTCCAATGTAGATCAGTTTAAGGAAATGTTGCAATCCACTAATCAACAAATTCAGGCGTATTTTCTTCATTTGTTAAAATTTAAGTATTACTGGAAAGCCCCATAAAATCTATTATGAAAGTATACTTACAACTCCAGCTAAACACTCGTAAGAAAAATTCTATATAAAACACACAGAATCTCAAAAACTGACAAGAATTCTTCTAAATCCAAAATAATGGCAATTGGGACTTATCAGGACTCAGTTAATTACCAGAAAGTCTCATCTCCTGATTTGTTTGTAGAACAGAACACTGTAGAAGAGGTAGGTCATTTGTCTTATTGTCAGTCAATGACTTCGAAGGCAGTTCCCGGCAAGCTTTTGAATCCGATTTTTTCAACTCCTACTCAAAAAATAATAGTTTTCGTTATATTATCTTAAAATAGAATCGAGAGTGTTTTTCGACTAATAAGCAGAATTCAAAACTGACTAAAATTGTTAAAGCCGTCAAATCTGTAACTAAAAAACAAGAATTTAGTCACAAAAAAGTACAAAATATTTAAAATATGAAAGGCATGGCAGCAGTTTGACAACAAACCAGTGGAGACTGATAGACATTTGGAGAAACGTAAGGCAGAACTAGAAAGAAAGGTGTTGGAGATGAAAAAGAGTCGAGAATTGAGACAAAAGTTGGTTCAGGAAAGAAGAAATGAAATACAAGCAAAAATCAATAAAAAGGAAATTACAAAAACGCCGGCAAAAAAGCATGTTGAAGTGATCCAGGTCCAAGAAAAGCGCGAAGAAAGTTATGACATTAGCAATTTAAAGGAGGATTATTTTGATGATGAGACTTGTCCTGAGAATGAGATCCCTGAATGGGCCCGATCCAGTTGTGAACTGTAAGTTATGTGTAGAGGAGCTAATTTTGGAGCAATGTCGTCACCAATTGAAGGAAAATATAGACCCTGTCCGTATTTTTGGAAAATTGGATCTGTCAAAGGTCAATGAGATGTTTGCATCGTTCGGAGTTCAAGATTATGGACACGACGATACAGTGTGGGACAAAGAACCAGTTTGTCAAAGCTGAAGAATATTTGACAGATAACAAAAATATGTTGTTTTCTATGCTATATTATATACAAAATAGTGAGAAGTAACAATCAAATAATTTTTCTAAGGATTAATTAGTTTTAGCATTCTTTTGTGGAATTTTCAATTCTGCTTTATCCAAAATATCATCGTCACATTCTTGTATTAGTTCAAGCTTTTTTGTGCCTGATTTTTGTGATTTTGACACTGCATTATTGCTACAATTCATTTACCTGAATATTGATAAACCCTACTTCCTCTGGCTTTTTTCAATATTTTTTCTGAATATTCAGAACTCCTTTCTACTTCTATATTAAATCCACTTTCACATGTCATAATGAGTTTACAGATATCTTTGTAACTTTTATTTTTAAAATTTATATTGTTGATTTTTAAAATGACGTCGTTAACTTGTAAACCAGCTCTTTCAGCAGGCGAATTGGGGATTATCTCATTTATTATGTGAGTTTTTTGACCCGGAATCGAATCCAAGACCATTCCGTATATACAGTCTGGGCGTTTCAATATTATTCTGCGTTCATTCATTAGAGCACAAAGGTTAAAATTTATTCATAGACTTAAAAAAATAACTTTAAATTTATTGTGTTAATTAATAAAAATAATAAATTATCTCGAATTTACAAAAATTATCAATTTATAATCAGTCAAACTGAGGCTTTTACTTGGTAAAGAATTCATTTCAACAAATCCGTCTGAAACAACATAATTCATACTAGTTTGGGTCTTTGGCTTCCTTACACTGATCGACAAATCAACTTCCAGCGATTTCTGCATAATACTTAACCGCTACGAGCATCAAAAAAGTGTTTGCACTAGTAAAGATATTTCACAATAATTTTTATCGTGTATTTGTTTTGCATGACTTCTTAAATTTTGTTCTACAATAAATGGATCATTGTAATTCTACTAACATCGACAGCAAATCAATTCATAATCCATTCTAGATTGCATTTTTTACTCTCTCTATTTAGATATCAAAAAGAAGAACGAAAAAAATTTGGAATTCAAAGCTTTGATTACTTGGAAATGAAAACTATGCTCTGTCATATTTTTAATTCTTTTTTGATTTGGTAAACAGTTTGAATAAAAAATTATAGGATTTTTTATGTTCTGTTAATAATGGTAGAACTTTAGTACAACATTATGATTAAAAACAGAAATCAGTCATATGAATTATTCTAATGTATTAGTGTTGCTTATATCCAGTCAATCGTGATCAAGAGAACATTAGAAAGCATGCGCCTGGAGTATAAACTCTTTTCTACAGCGGCGAAGCATGCAATTAAATCGGACTCGAGAACTACTACAAAAGTGGCCTGCCCTGTAAAATGGATAAGTGTACCCGTCGAAGACATTTGTTCGGGCTCGAAGAGGAGAATCGACTGAAAGCAGACACAATAATTAAAAATCAATTTTATCTGGACTTTTCGAATTATAAAACAGCCAGCGAGATCCTCTGAATAAGGAATATAAACTCCCTCGTATCTCTGCGCGATAGGTGCACAGACAATCAAGTTTCTTAAGATGAGCAAGCGTCTTGGCCCCAAAAACACAGGAAGTCTCGACGGCAATTGTCCAAAAGCAAAATCGATTGCGTAAATCCTCGTATTTCGTTAGTTTCGCAAATTCGGCCTTCTCGGCCAACGAACCGGGTCGACAAGCCGTGGAATTCAAGGCTCCATTGGCGAAAGAGTCAGCACAGGTGACGTCCCAAACAAGCTGGTTCTCGGATTCAAAAGCGAAAAGCGTATAGCCGTCAAGACGTTTTGCATCTTCAAGGTCGAGGCCCGTCGGTTCCAGAACTGAAGGGAAACCAGCTCTTTCCAGAGCTTTTTGAATCTTTCCAGAGTCTATAAGGCGGAGAGAGATTATACAGAAGGTGGTGTATATATACAACATAACTTGTCATCGCGCAACTGGAGAGTCATCATTTTGGTTAGTCTCTTTATTTACTCACTCTATTGTACGGAATAACAAGTTTTAATATTTTGACACGTGGAGCCGCAGAAGAAGAGATTAACTCAGAATCGAAAGAAACGGAATTATCCTTAGAAGTAAAAATTCATAATGAAAAGTATAAAAGCAAAGTTACAGAAGACGCAAATGAAAATTGTCAAAAAAGATATCAAAATTGGAAATAATGTTACAATTAAAATTGATTTCAATAAAAAATGACGAACTTATTGTTAATAAACGAAAAGAGTTAAAATGCGCAGCGAATCGACTGGCAATTCCCGCGCAATAAAAATATAAAAACAAGAAAATGTAGTTATGTGTGGTTATAGATTCTGTGACAGGTAAGAGGCGGAACCACGCCGGAGGCGGAACCTGGAGGCGGAATTTTTAATAAACAATAATTTTTTGATTTAATTTTCATTGGAAAAGCATTTAGGGTTAGGGTTAGTTTTTCACTTGGGGAAAAAGTGAAATAAAGTTGAGCAAAAAATGTATATTTGAGTGTTTTAATAAATATTTTAGTGTACAATTTTAATTTTAAAAAAAATTTGAAAAATTCCGCCTCCAGGTTCCGCCTCCGGCGTGGTTCCGTCTCTTACCTGTGACAGATTCATTTTCAAAATTCGCAGCCGTAAAATTAGCTATACGGAAATCCGCGGCGAAAATTACGAAAAAATTAATGAATGTTTTTATGATGATTGACCCCCCATTCATTCTACATATGTTTTTAAACGGAGAACCTGAAAAATGTAGAATGTAACAAAATACGTTATTGATTAAAAAAATTGATGATGTGGATTTTTCCCAAGTCTTGGTTTCAAATATCCGAACTATGATGTCAAATATCCACATTGCGATATTAATGTAAAAATTAAGTATTTAAAAAATATAAATGGATTTTTGTTCGTTCGGAATGAATACTTTTGTTAAAACTATGAATACTTCTTCAAACAAGGGACAAAATATTCACATAATTGGAGCCATTAATGAGAACAAATTAATATATTTGGAACGAAAACGCAAACATTTTAAAAAAGAGGATTGTCAGTAAAGGTTCAGAAATATGATCAAAAGTACAAATGAAAAATATTCAGAAATTGGTATTGATAGACAACGCACTGGCACATTCACAGTTAGAGAAAATGATAGAAGAATTTCGAGATATTGAAATTATAAGATTGGGACCTTACAGTAGACCATTAAATCCAATAGAGGAATGCTGAAGCGTGCATACGAGTGAACTAAAAAGAAAAATGGCGATTAACTACATTCAACTTTGAGCAGGGAAAAACTCTTATATGGGATTCTACATGCTGTGACACATTCTCCAGCGGGAACCTAGCCATGTCGGCCGTCAACCCAGACTTTGCTTCCAATCGCGCTGAACATATCTAAATAATCACAAAAATTGTTCCGCGTAGCCCCTGGATCTTTACGCGTACCCCTAGGCACATGTACCCCCGGTTAAGAAACCCTGCTGTAGAGCCAAATGTATGATCGGAAAATTTTCTGGAGTTTTGTTAAAAATAAACACATGGGTCCAAATTGTACTAGTAATCGTTGTATTCTTTCACTGCCATTCTCTGATGTCAAAGAATCCTTTTTGGTTATAATGAAATTAAATTTTCAATAATTTAATTGAAAGTTCTCATCAGAAAAAAATTAAAATAAAAGGGTTTCGCACCACTTTAATGTTGGGAGCTGCTGCTTTAAAATATTGAATTTTAAAAGAAACTTTGAAAAATAAATTTCCGAGAGATTTTTTAGGCAAGTTAAATATAGACCCAAAGCTTGTCATTACTTTGGTAGCCCCTGAATCTAGACTGCGCGTTGACATGAATCTGCCCATCCATGCACTATACGTGGGCCCTAAGAGGTTGAGGTTGATGGAGTAAAACAATACAAATAACGAAAACGGAAATTGAATAACTAACATGTTCTTTCCAGAGTTAAACTTTATTGCAAATATAGTTACTTTTTACTTATTTTCCGAGGCGTGGTGACAACAATATTTTTTTAGATTAAATAGTATAAATTTTTTCAAGATAAAACCATAAATTTGAAATAGCAATGACGACTGAAATCACTTGCACCGCAAAAGATAAATTGACTGCTAATTCTGGTAGTTGTGTCACCAGGGAGGATTGATATACAAAGAATGAATTGACGATTTCGGACTCGCAACCGTTGGCGATCCCCACCCGGAGTAGGTAAGGTGCAAATTCTGAGATGAGGCGGGAACATACACTTCTCGCTGCCAATTTAGCGAAAGTAGTTTCCAATTGCTATAACCAAGATTAATTGATTTAAAATCACCTTTTCAATAATCTGGCTATTATTGGATACTTGCTCTCTGAAAAAGTAGGAATTACTGACATTTTTTTAATTTAACTCAAGAATCACTAACAGTTAATTAGGGTAATTAATTAGGTGATTCCAACAATCCTTAAGATTTTTCTCAGCTTTTCCCAATGTTAAACTCTGGACCCAATGCAAGTGCGGAACGGAAGGGGAACAGTTTTAGTAAGGATTTGAATCGGGGTAATGTGCTTCAGACATTTCTGATACGCCGTCTTGAATTGTTGCCTTGAAATCATCCGTGGAGTCCGTATGGTGCAAACCGTTTTTGATAATGAACAGAAGGCCCCCGCCAAGTCGGTTAAACCGGCCTAAGCGGATACAGTTATATCCCGGAAATGAGGGAGTAATAGAGGAAGGTGTTAATCTGGTTTCTTGCAAGGCAGCTACATAGATGTTATGTTTTTTGAGGGATGTCCGTAATTCAAGAACTTTCCCTCTTATTCCATTGATGTTTTGTTGGAGTATGATTAGATAGGGTCTCGATTTTCCTCCACATCGCCCGAAAGCAGAATGCTCAGGCCTTTCGTCCATCGGGGGCTGAGATCATGGGATTTTCGTCTGGATAATTCCAGCTGGGAAGAGTGCTTTCTCGAATTCTGTGCGCCTTCAGAGTTGTTGTTGTTGTTGCATAACCCCGGTCTCACATTAGGGTATGAGACCGGCGGCTAGCAGAAACAACAGCGCCTTCGCGGGTTGTTTGTCGATGTGGGTCACCTTCTCGTGGTGGCAAATGATAGTTTCTCATGGAATTAACTACCAAAAGACCCACAACCTCCCCCCTGTCGGATCGGATACCTTCCGTGACGTTGGTGGCAGCAGAGCAGGCGCCTTCAGAGTCGTAACAACTGGTGAACTACATGATGCAACGTGACAAAATTACTATAATTACTGACATTCAAAACTGGTTTGTAATAAAAAATGAAGTTTTTTTCATTAATTTTTGTCAATTATCTTAATTTTTAATGGCAAACCTAATACCTAATAAAATAAGCCACATGTGAACACGCTGTTGATTTACTTTGTGGTGCTCTCTCAATTATTTGCTACACTTTATTTTTTTATCTGGATTCAGAAGGAATAATTCAAGATGTATTTTCCTTTAATGATTTAATTATCTGAAAGTTCATCATTTTTGTGATATTTTCGATTTTATTCCTTTAATCTACTTTTTTACTTATTTATACTTTTTGTGATATTTTTCTTTAATATCTATTTTTACTTTTTTTTTTATTTTATTTCTATTTTTACTTATTTCTTATTTATAATTTTTGTGGTATTTTTTGATTTTGTTCTTTTAATCTCCTTTTTTACTTATTTATACTTTTTGTGATATTTTTATAAAAAAATAATTTTAATATATTTTTTTTTAGAAATCAATGTAATTAAATGTGATAAAGTTAGTTAGAGGACTTCCCCGCTTCGTAGATGGAGAAACAGTTTCCTCGTACGATGGCAAGGGAAATCTTCTGAAGGAGCCAGCCCGTCTCGCGTGTGTCATTTCTCTTCAGAGAGATCAGACGTCCGAGCTTATAGAGGAAAGTCAAAGACTTTTCCCCAATGACCCCTGAAGTCTCGACAGCAACAGGGGCGAATAGATATCGCTCCGAGAGTTCTCTATATTTCGCAATCTTAAGCTTTTCTGTTCTAAGGGACACCGAACCGGCTGCGACGGCTGACAAGGGAAGATTAGGTTCAGAGAAAGTATCTGAGCATGTCGCGTCCCAAATCAGCGACTTGCCGAACTCAAAGGGGAAGGTGGATAGACCGTCAGGTCTTTTTCCGTCTCCCCTAGCAAGCCCAGCCGGTTCTAGGATTGATGGAATACCGGCAGCATTGAGACCCCTCAAGACAACGTCATTTAAGCCTGTGTGGCGTGGTGCCCGCCCAGCACTGCGTCTGCAGGAAAGAGGGTGTAGACCGTACTGGTCGATCATGGCCCCACAGCGGCACAGTATTTTAATGTTGCAAATTTATTATGTCGCGAGCCGACCGAGCGCTAGACGCGACCAATCAAATTTACTCAATGTCAATCAATGTCAAAATAACCTATTTTATTGATAGATCAAGGACAATTATTATTTCTGACTGTTATCTAACTTCTTGAGTCGTTTGGCATGTACTTTCATTACTGATCCATCACTATTTTCCACATTGACAAAATTGTTAGACAGTTTTGCAACAATAGTGAATGGATCCCCGTATGGATGTTCAAACCTGGTTAATCTCAAGGAAGGATTCGTCCCATAATCTTTTTGAATGCGAACCTTTTAAGAAGTAAAAGTAAAAAGATAGCCAAGCTAATTAAAGGCCTCACGAGACACCCGGCCAGCCTCGCCAATCCGTTCCCTCGGATCACAGAAATCGACAGACGTTCCAGGAGCCAAGAATACTCTCTTGGATCGTGGCTAGTCCTTGAAATCCGTCGAGCGAGCGAAGGAAGCGGAGTGTCTTGGGGCCGAAGATCCCGGAGGACTCCACGGCAATTGGAGTAAAGAACAGCGATTTGGAGAGGTGGCCGTACTTGAGAATCTTTCGCTCCTCGGCCTGCCTCGAAGCGTGCCCAGGATAGGCGGCGGACAGAGCGAGATTTCCCAGCGAGAACGTGTCCGAACAGGTAGAATCCCAAATAAGGGATTTCCCCTGCTCGTATGGGAAGGTGGACATGCCGTCTGGGCGTTTGCCATCCCCTCTATCCAATCCAACAGGTTCAAGGATTGACGCGATGCCAGCTGAAGCGAGGGCTCTCTGTATGATCGAGTTGAGTTCACTGTGACGGGGGGCACGACCGGCACTCCGCCGGCAAGCGAGGGGATGCAAACCGTATTCGTCAACAATTCCCCCACAACGGCATTTGTGCGTCTGGCAGATTTTCAGCCCGACACGGAGGGAGATTGCAATTCTTAGGCATTCCTTGTCCACCAGGTTCCCGATGGAAGGGAGAGCCTTTAACCAGACACCGCTGCCTTCGCAGCGACCTGCACGGAGGCAAGCGATATATTTCCGGTGTTTCTTTTCGGTTGATATATATTTCCTCCAGTGCTGAAAACTCTTTCGCTTTCTACAGACGAAGCAGGAGCTGTTAAATATTTCAACGCCATTTTACTTAAGCGGGGAAATATATTCGTGAAGTTCTTCCACCACGTAAATATATTATCAGTTCGTGGTATTAAATCTAGCTCTAAATAATTTTGAAGTTCCGTCAAATAGCAATGTTGGTAATTTTTCTCCATAGACATAATTCGGTTAGAAGATGAAATTTGAGAAAATATTTCTTCAAATGTTAATGTTTCCGAATTTTGTATTTTTGTCAAAGAAATGGCATTTTCAGATAACTTCGTGTCAGGAGAATTACTATCCTTCATATATTTAACAATCAATTTTTTAATTCTTTCAATCATACAAGTCTTATGAAATCTTGTTTTAAATCTGGGATCCAATGTTGTTGTAATACATAGTGATTCGTTTTCAAAATAAAAGGTAAATCTTTTATCAATAGAGGACATTAATTTTTCAATTGTTTCTTTGATTTCATAAAATTCACAAGATTCTTTTGCCTTTTCAAGAAATAAGAGAATTGTTTTGATTGAAGGAATAATCATGGAAGCAGTAGCACTCCTTTTGCTCGCTTCAATTGTTATTTCCTCAAATGGTTTCAAAATTTTAACAATTTTTTCTGCTGTTATTCACTGTATATCTGATAATATTGAAAGATTATTATCAATTGCAAATGTTACGAGAGCTTTTCGTTGTTCGATCACTCTCGATAACATGTAATAAGTAGAATTCCATCTGATATTAATATCTCGAGTAGAATTCCATCGAAAATTTCCATACAACGCTCGAAATGTTAAACAAAATATTTAATTACATTTTTAATAAAATAAATTATATGTCACAGTCCAGACGTGCGTCACGCCGGACGTGAGTCACTTGTTAAAAATTTATAAAAATAAATAAAAAATAACTAAATAGATATACCTTACTCCAATTATACCACATTAGTGTTTTTTATGTCTTTTTTTGGATAAAAGTTCATATTATTCACCCACAAAAAACAAACATAACGCATTTTTGACCCGACATAACGTTTTATCGATTAACTTGAATTTTTTTTATTTAAAAAAAATTTTAAAATATTAAAAATTATTTTTATCTCTTGGGCCTCTTGCAATAATAGGAGTGATAACCGGCCTTGTAGCTAGCAATTTTTTGGACTGAAATCGAATAATTTAACTAATACCTGACAATAAGCACATTTTTCAATTATTTTGCTAATCTCTTCACGAGTTGCACCATATATCTTTCCCTTAAGCATAGAAAACATTTTATCTCTTCCAAAATGTACATAATTGTGTTCACACTAATCATAATTAAATAAATTGATACTTCTATATATTTCAGCTTTAACTCTTGTTCTTCTATGCAGAATAATCTGACTTTTTTATTCTTTTGGTATATGTAGGCTATATTTTCCTCAATAAGTATTCGGTTAGCAATCCTACGTAATCTAAAACGTTCTCTTCTACTGATTCCGTCATCAAATGATCCAAATTGTTTAAAAGTTTTTATTTTCAATAAATCCTCTTGTGATAGTGTAATTAGAAACATTTGATAACGTGCAAAATTTAAAAATAAAATACAATAATATATAATATTAATTAAGAAATTGTGATTTTTGAATGATTTTATTATATAGAAAATATAAAAATATCCAAAATCTGACCAAGTGACTCACGTCCGGCGTGACTCACGTCTGGACTGTGACATTTAATTATTTTTATTTTATATATTTTATCGTTTATTTCAAAGAATTTTTTCCTTGTCACGTTGTTATCTTTGTTGAAGTATTTTCCACTGTTCTATGTTTTCTAGATGCCTAAAATGAAAATTGATCACGAAAAAAAACTCGAAATAGCCCAATATATTAAACGGAACCAGCTTTCAGAGCGCAGAATTGCGGAAAATTTCAAAGTTAGCAGGGGGCTACAATTTCACGTATAAAAAAAGAATTTCTATTTTCTTGAATGGAACTATTTATTCTGATTTATCCGAGCAAACTAGTGATTCCGAAAAGCTTAAAAATTTCGATCTTAAAGTTTTCGAAATTTTTCACAAATTGCGACTTGAAAAAGTTTCCTTATCTGGACCGACCATTAAGAAAATTGGGTCGATGGTCGCTTCAAAATTATCATTGAATAATTTCAAATCGTCTAATGGTTGGCTTCAAAGATTCATGAAACGACATAATTTTACAATATAAAACATTGTGTGGTGAAAAGGGTTCCGCAGATACATCCATGCTCCCTCATTTTTTCCAAGAACTAGATACAAAAGTTGTTTATTATGGTAAAGAAAATGTATTTAATTGCGACGAAACTGCACTTTATTTCTAAAATACACCAACTAAGTCATTTGTACAATGTGGTGAAAATTCGTTTGGTTTTAAGCAGCACAAGGAAAGGGTTAGCCTGCTTCTATGCTGCAGTTATCTTGGAGAGAAACTCGAGCCTTTAATTATCGGCAAATATCGAAACCCTCGGTGCTTAAAACAATTCAATCCTGATGTTTTTAACGTCATGTTCTTTTCTTCTAAAAATTCGTGGATGACAACTGAAATTTTTAACAGAAAGTAATATTGACAAAAGAATGACTTTCTCTTTAACGGTATCTGGATTTAGAACCAGAAACTTGTTATTTCTGGATGAATTCGGATTTAATTTGCATACCTCAACAAATTATGAATATGCAGAAGTAAATCATGATCCGATTCTATATCAACCTGTATCAAAGGGAAAAATATATCGTTGTGTTCAATAATATCCATAATGGGAATAGAACTTTCTAAAATAATTGATGGTGCGTACAACACAATTATTTTTTCTGAGTTTATCAATGAATGTTTTACAAAAGGAATTTTCACTGATGATTCTGTGATAATTTTAGATAATGTTAAATTTCATCATTCTTCAAATGAGGATATATTAATGAAATACCCTGTAAGAAAATTTCATGGAGACAGTGGATCAGTAAATCATGATGAAAAATATATTGCTGATTTTAATTAAACAATTAGTTTAAAAATTGAACAATATGGATTGGACAATGCTTATAATGCAGATAAAACCGGTGAAATTTTTAACAAGTGGTCAGTAATTTTGATTGTGAACTTGCGAAGAAAAAAAAAAATTTACTTGGAATAGATCAATGCCCATCTCATAAAATTATTGTCACGTTAAACTCTATTGAAATTCTTTTTTGCCTCCTAGAACTTCCTTGTCTTGCAACCAATGGATCAAGGAATTATAAAATGCTTTAAAGCCGAATTTACCAATTTGAAAATAAATAATATGTCACCGTCCAGACGGCCGGGGCGCCAGATCGGTCAGGTCAATTATTAAATACAAAACAAATATTTTTCCTACAAAACATTTCATTGCAAAAAAATATTGATAATAAAAAAAAAATCTTATTAATAAAAAAGTTCTAAAAAGTTGAAAAGATTAGCATTAATCAATGGTTTTAGTTGAATTAACTCGAGACACCCTCGAAAAAATTAG
The DNA here is from genome assembly GCF_006345805.1 of Octopus sinensis. Taxonomy (NCBI): domain Eukaryota; kingdom Metazoa; phylum Mollusca; class Cephalopoda; order Octopoda; family Octopodidae; genus Octopus; species Octopus sinensis. Next base: position 66,078 of record NW_021833807.1, read on the forward strand.
GGAGTATGGAATCAGGCCACCTTGATGATTTCTTGAGTTCGGAAGAAAGGGCACGAATACGGAGATATGCCAAAAAATTTAGTTTCAAGGAGAACAACACCTACATTTCTAAAAATGGCTCAAAGTTGCGTTTTTTTTGTATTGAAGACACTGAACTTAAGTTAAAATTTATTGAAGTAGTGTATTTGTTTATTTAAATTAGGCTCCACGAGTGCATCAAATGGAAATTTTGATGCTATAAAACATGCGTGAAGAAAATAGCAATGACGAAGTTGAAAGTGGCGATGAAATTTTAATACGCCATGATGGGGATGCAAACCGGGTTATAGAAAATACCCATTATACGACGAGATATCTTCACAAAAATATATTGTGAAAAATAGGGATCGAGAACTCGTAACGATAATTAATGAAGAGGATGAAAAAGATCAAAGGATACATATTAACAGAGTAAAAATAAATTTAACTGCAAATATTCATGGGGTTCGTTCTGTGTTTTTCTCGTGTCATATTACTTAATTGTGAAATATTGTGCCATTGTTACAAATTCGACGCGGCCGAAGCGCCGCATAGGAAAAAATATTCACATTGAATCATCCGGCCGTAGGCCGGATTGTATTTTAGAGTTTTAATGATAAAAATAGAAATTTACAACATTTTTAAAAATTAAAAATGGATTTTTCTAATAAACTTTATTGTTGAGAATTGTTTGGCTAACCTTGGTTAAAGCGTTTTTAAATAAAATGCAAAATCAATACGGTAATTATCCGGAAATGACTGGATGTTGGTTTTTATGAATTCAGTAACTTCAATATTTTGGCAAAAATAATATTAAAATCAACAAAAGAATGAACAAAAAAGAAAATAACTTTCGAAAGGTAGTTTTTATTAAAAATTTTATACATAACCGATCTGGCGCCCCGACCTATCTGGACGTGACATAATATAATCGAAAAGGTTGAGACAGGGGAAAATTGACAGAAAAGTTTCGGAAACACTTGTTTAAAGTAAAGATTTCGAGAAGGACAATTAACGATATTCCGAAGATGCGTGAAAGGATTTTCGCACAATATAAAATCGTCAATTTCTCTACAAAAACTTTCCGGTGTTTCTTTTCGGTTGATATATATTCCTCCAGTGCTGAAAACTCTTTCGCTTTCTACAGACGAAGCAGGAGCTGTTAAATATTTCAACGCCATTTTACTTAAGCGGGGAAATATATTTGTGAAGTTCTTCCACCACGTAAAATATTATCAGTTCGTGGTATTAAATCTAGCTCTAAATAATTTTGAAGTTCCGTCAAATAGCAATGTTAGTAATTTTTCTCCATAGACATAATTCGGTTAGAAGATGAATTTGAGAAAATATTTCTTCAAATGTAATGTTTCCGAATTTTGTATTTTTGTCAAAGAAATGGCATTTTCAGATAACTTCGTGTCAGGAGAATTACTATCCTTCATATATTTAACAATCAATTTTTAATTCTTTCAATCATACAAGTCTTATGAAATCTTGTTTTAAATCTGGGATCCAATGTTGTTGTAATACATAGTGATTCGTTTTCAAAATAAAAGGTAAATCTTTTATCAATAGAGGACATTAATTTTTCAATTGTTTCTTTGATTTCATAAAATTCACAAGATTCTTTTGCCTTTTCAAGAAATAAGAGAATTGTTTTGATTGAAGGAATAATCATGGAAGCAGTAGCACTCCTTTTGCTCGCTTCAATTGTTATTTCCTCAAATGGTTTCAAAATTTTAACAATTTTTTCTGCTGTTATTCACTGTATATCTGATAATATTGAAAGATTATTATCAATTGCAAATGTTACGAGAGCTTTTCGTTGTTCGATCACTCTCGATAACATGTAATAAGTAGAATTCCATCTGATATTAATATCTCGAGTAGAATTCCATCGAAAATTCCATACAACGCTCGAAATGTTAAACAAAATATTTAATTACATTTTAATAAATAAATTATATGTCACAGTCCAGACGTGCGTCACGCCGGACGTGAGTCACTTGTTAAAAATTTATAAAAATAAATAAAAAATAACTAAATAGATATACCTTACTCCAATTATACCACATTAGTGTTTTTTATGTCTTTTTTTGGATAAAAGTTCATATTATTCACCCACAAAAAACAAACATAACGCATTTTTGACCCGACATAACGTTTTTATCGATTAACTTGAATTTTTTTTATTTAAAAAAAATTTTAAAATATTAAAAATTATTTTTATCTCTTGGACCTCTTGCAATAATAGGAGTGATAACCGGCCTTGTAGCTAGCAATTTTTTGGACTGAAATCGAATAATTTAACTAATACCTGACAATAAGCACATTTTTCAATTATTTTGCTAATCTCTTCACGAGTTGCACCATATATCTTTCCCTTAAGCATAGAAAACATTATCTCTTCCAAAATGTACATAATGTGTTCACACTAATCATAATTAAATAAATTGATACTTCTATATATTTCAGCTTTACTCTTGTTCTTCTATGCAGAATAATCTGACTTTTTTATTCTTTTGGTATATGTAGGCTATATTTTCCTCAATAAGTATTCGTTAGCAATCCTACGTGGTCTAAAACGTTCTCTTCTACTGATTCCGTCATCAAATGATCCAAATTGTTTAAAAGTTTTTATTTTCAATAAATCCTCTTGTGATAGTGTAATTAGAAACATTTGATAACGTGCAAAATTTAAAAATAAAATACAATAATATATAATATTAATTAAGAAATTGTGATTTTTGAATGATTTTATTATATAGAAAATATAAAAATATCCAAAATCTGACCAAGTGACTCACGTCCGGCGTGACTCACGTCTGGACTGTGACATTTAATTATTTTTATTTTATATATTTTATCGTTTATTTCAAAGAATTTTTTCCTTGTCACGTTGTTATCTTTGTTGAAGTATTTTCCACTGTTCTATGTTTTCTAGATGCCTAAAATGAAAATTGATCACGAAAAAAAACTCGAAATAGCCCAATATATTAAACGGAACCAGCTTTCAGAGCGCAGAATTGCGGAAAATTTCAAAGTTAGCAGGGCTACAATTTCACGTATAAAAAAAGATTTCTATTTTCTTGATAATGGAACTATTTATTCTGATTTATCCGAGCAAACTAGTGATTCCGAAAAGCTTAAAAATTTCGATCTTAAAGTTTTCGAAATTTTTCACAAATTGCGACTTGAAAAAGTTTCCTTATCTGGACCGACCATTAAGAAAATTGGGTCGATGGTCGCTTCAAAATTATCATTGAATAATTTCAAATCGTCTAATGGTTGGCTTCAAAGATTCATGAAACGACATAATTTTACAATACAAAACATTGTGTGGTGAAAAGGGTTCCGCAGATACATCCATGCTCCCTCATTTTTTCCAAGAACTAGATACAAAAGTTGTTTATATGGTAAAGAAAATGTATTTAATTGCGACGAAACTGCACTTTATTTCTAAAATACACCAACTAAGTCATTTGTACAATGTGGTGAAAATTCGTTTGGTTTTAAGAAGCACAAGGAAAGGATTAGCCTGCTTCTATGCTGCAGTTAACTTGGAGAGAACTCGAGCCTTAATTATCGGCAAATATCGAAACCCTCGGTGCTTAAACAATTCAATCCTGATGTTTTTAACGTCATGTTCTTTTCTTCTAAAAATTCGTGGATGACACACTGAAATTTTTAACAGAAAGTAATATTGACAAAAGAATGACTTTCTCTTTAACGGTATCTGGATTTAGAACCAGAAACTTGTTATTTCTGGATGAATTCGGATTTAATTTGCATACCTCAACAAATTATGAATATGCAGAAGTAAATTATGATCCGATTCTATATCAACCTTTATCAAAGGGAAAAAATATATCGTTGTGTTCAATAATATCCATAATGGGAATAGAACTTTCTAAAATAATTGATGGTGCGTACAACACAATTATTTTTTCTGAGTTTATCAATGAATGTTTTACAAAAGGAATTTTCACTGATGATTCTGTGATAATTTTAGATAATGTTAAATTTCATCATTCTTCAAATGAGGATATATTAATGAAATACCCTGTAAGAAAATTTCATGGAGACAGTGGATCAGTAAATCATGATGAAAAATATATTGCTGATTTTAATTAAACAATTAGTTTAAAAATTGAACAATATGGATTGGACAATGCTTATAATGCAGATAAAACCGGTGTTTTTACAAGGCGATTCCTTCTAAAATGTGTGCACTAAATCACGGCCTGGAATAAAGTTGTCGAAGGATCGATTTTCTTTACTATTATGCGCAAATTGTTCTGGTTCCGATAAAAGAAGGCCTAAAAGTCCAAAGTTTTTTAAAATTTTCAACATTGGAAAATATGTTACCTACACCAATTCCAATAAGGCAGTGGTTCCCAACCTGGGGTTCCGCGGAGCCAGTTTTGGGGTTCCGCGAAATTTATTATATTTATTTAATAATAGTTTTTAATTATTAAAATATATTAAACATCCACGCTTATATCTTGTTTCTCTTTTGAGTTAGTTGGTCAATTTTATAAGATTTTTAATGAGAAACAATAATTGCATAGGAGATTCCAAAAAATATTCAAAAAAGGTTTTTCTTATAATTATAATTTAGAAAAGAAAATATGATGAAATACAGTTCTTCAGGACATCAAAGATCATTTGATGATTTTGGACGATAACATTGCGAAATATTTTCCGGGTAAATTTGATGACGATTGGGTTCAAAACCCATTCAAAGTTAAAGTAATACCAGCAAATCTAACATCAATTGAATATGAACATCTTATTGATTTGACATCAGAATCAGCGTCATATCAGTTATATAAAAATGAATCCCTTTTTAATTTTTGGAGGGGATACATTTCAAAATATCCAGATATCTCAGAAAAGGCTATACGTAAACTATTACCTTTTCCAACGACTTACTTATGCGAGTCTGGGTTTTCAATATATACTTCCACCAAAACAAAATATAGAAATAAACTTAATGCTTCCGCTGATATGAGGATACAGTTGTCAACAATAACTCCTAACGTTACACAACTATGCTATGATAAAAAATTACCTCGATGTTCACATTAAAATTGTTTTTGGTTATTACTATTATGTTTTAAGTGAAATTATAATAATTGAATTGGAGGGGTTCCGCAAAAAATTAATTAGCCCAAAAGGGTTCCGCGAGCACCTTAAGGTTGGGAACCACTGCAATAAGGCATTGATGAACCATGAAATTTTTAACAAGTGGCTCAGTAATTTTGATTGTGAACTTGCAAAGAAAAAAAGAAAAATTCTACTAGGAATAGATCAATGCCCATCTCATCAAATTATTGTCACGTTAAACTCTATTGAAATTCTTTTTTTGCCTCCTAGAACTTCCTCTGTCTTGCAACCAATGGATCAAGGAATTATAAAATGCTTTAAAGCCGAATTTACCAATTTGAAAATAAATAATATAATCGAAAAGGTTGAGACAGGGGAAAATTGACAGAAAAGTTTTGGAAACACTTGTTTAAAGTAAAGATTTCGAGAAGGACAATTAACGATATTCCGAAGATGTGTGAAAGGATTTTCGCACAATATAAAATCGTCAATTTTTCTACAAAAACTTTAAAACAGCTGAAATATCCGGAACTTGATGAAAAGCTCGTCGAGTGGATGGATCTTATGGAATCGAAAGGTATTTTTAATATTTTAAAGTTTTAAGGTGCTATACCTCGATGAAGTTTAAAACCGACACTGGCGTACCTCAGGGCGACTCGTTATCTCCGGTTCTATTCATAATCTACCTGGAGGCAGCCCTAAGACCTCTTCGGAGGAATAAATGCTTCACCAACGTGATGGAAGTAATTTACGCCGACGATATTGATTTCGTCTCCCGAGATCAGGACTCACTGGAAAACTTATTAAAAGTGATCCCTCATTCGTTGAAGGACTGGTCCCTTGTAATAAACCCGGACAAAACGGAAAAAACTACCATATCCCGCCTGGGGACGAGAAACGAGGAGAAGTGGAGAACATGCAAGAAAGTTGGATCTCTCCTTGGGGACTCGGAGGACGTTATTCGAAGGAAAGTGCTGGCTGTTGCATCCTTCAAAAAAATGTGGACGATCTGGATGAGGCGCAAGTACATAGGAACCCGCCTTCAAATTCGGCTGTACAACTCCTTTGTCGAACCAATCTTGCTTTACAACGCGGGGACCTGGGGCCTAACCGCTAAAGAACTGGAGCAGCCTAACTCTTTCCACAGAAAACAATTACGACTACTCCTGGGAATTCACTGGCCAAAAAAGATGACCAATAATGAACTCAACAGAATCACCCATACATCCGAGATTGCAAAGAGAGTGATGTCCACGAAGTGGATGCTCTTTGGACATGTCCTAAGAGCCTCGGAAATGACGCCGGCCAATCAGAACATGGAATCCTACTTCTGCTCATTAAATAAAACGGCATATAGGAACCGACAAAGAACAACATTACCGACTCGCTCGACCATGATCTCACGTCGATTGGAAGGAAACTGAAATCGGCCGATGATCTGGACGAACTGAGATACCTCGCACGTAACAGGGGAGCGTGGATACGACTGACAGAGCGTATCCTGAGTCGGATGGCAAAAGTGGAATCTTAATTAACTTTTTGATTCCGCGAGATTGCTTTAATAATAATAAATAAGGTGCATTACCAAATGATGCCTTATTATCCACCAAGGCCGAAATTGTTGGTCGAGATCTTTCTCTCGATAATTTTACAAACTCTCCGGATTCTTGTTAAAGTTTAAAAAAAGACATGAATTCGGTCTGAGAAAATTGCATGGTTAGATGAAAACTGATAAAAAATTTTACATCGAAGGATTTTAAAGGCCGGGTCGTGCAGTGCTCGAAGAATTTGGCAGTTTCGCGAAGCTCTGGGTTCGAATCTCACTGCAACCATTCAGGCCGAAGGTTTCATGCATATTACATGCACCCCGGATTGACGAGTAACGCCGTCATCAGTGATTTCACTGAGGAACCGGATGTCTACATCGGCCACAGCACGAGAGAAAAATAGATGCGGGGGGACAGTTCGTCTGGTTTCGTTCGTTTGGATTAGTTAGTTCCTAATAACATGTTCTCTCTTTCTATCTTGATCTTATGTGGCTGGCCAGTGCGAGATTTCAACATTAAGTTGCGATCTCGCGGAACGGCTGTATTGATTGATTATTGATTGTTTCTTTCATATTTAAGCATCGTTGCTCCGACAGCCTTGATTTTTTGTATTTTTGAAATTTGTTTAAAATGTTTGATGTTAAATTATATTTTTAATGAGGAAATTGTAATTAATTAGATTAATTTTCCCTGCTGAATTGATTGATTACATGTCTAGACAATATTTTTTGAGTTGGGACCAGTATAATGTGACTCCCAGATAAAGCACGTTAATTAATTTACTCGGTCGATTAATTCATATTACATTTCAAAAAGGGTTTGGATGACTGGTCAAATTTCTAGTAAATGGCTGATTAATTAATATTAAAAATTTATTGTTTATTTTGTAAAAGCCTTCCTTTGGAACTGTGGGAGAACTTATCCGCCAGGGGTAGAGACCCTTTACAAGCAGTATATCGAGCCAAAAATAGGCTATGCATGTGCTGCTTGGGGCTGTAACCTGGCGGCAACAAACCGGCTAAAAATCGAAAAAATTCAAGAAAGATCTATCAACCTACTGAAGGACCATACCGATAGGGAAATTGTCCATAGAACACTGGAGTCTCTCGTAGAGGCAAATGGGGGGGATCGTGGAAATGGACCACAAACCATTCACCGTACATACAGAAAGTGTGTGGGGTGACAGTCGAAACATCGTGAAAAGATGGCTCGAATGTTGAGAAGTGTCGGAATCACCTGAACGTGTTAGTTAATTGGTTAAGACGGTGATTTTGTTTGGTTTAAATAATAATAATAATGAACGATAACAACAAAAACAAACGACAAAATACCAAAAAAGATCAAAATAAACAATAATGTACTAAAAAAATAATTTTAAAATCTATATGAATGAAGATTAAATAATTGATGAAATGAATATAAATACACTTGCAAAATAAACTTTATTCAAGATATTTTACTAGTAATCAATTTAATTAATCTTTAAACAAATAAAAAACGAAAATATTTAAAAATAAAACATTGATAGCAAGTAGAATTAAATAAGAATTAGCAACATAACACACAACACAAGAAAATAATATAACGTGGACTTCATGTAAATAATTTGTTGCATTTAATTCGATAAATTAAAAACATTTAAAAAATTAAATAAATAACATTAAATTTCACCGTCTATTAATGGACCACGCAGTTGAATGGACCGACTACTTTGTATTAAAATAAAAATGTACTTTTTATAAATAAATGACGATCGAATTATTTTAAAAATCCGGGATTTTCCGAACAAAAAATTTTCACAGTAAAACAAGAAAATATCTTTAGTTAAAATGATGACACATTTCTTTAAATGTAATTGTTATTTACTAGAAGTTAACAAAGCCATCTATCCGAAGTGGACCCCGCCAACATAATTGACGTTGTGTTGCCTCTCAAAATTGTCAAGCGAGCTCTGGAGTCTCCAAGATACCCAGCCATACTTGAACCGGTCGGGCTTGACCTAGGAGATGGAAAACGTCCTAATGGGATCACAATTTTCCCATTTGAAGAGGGGAAACCCCTAGTCTGGGACGCAATCTGTATGGACACTCTCTGCCCGTCTAACATTGCCGGGAGCGCAGTGGACAGACTGTATGCCGCGAAAAAAACGATGAGGGCAAAGGAGAGAAAATATGAAGCGCTGCGAGACCGATTCGTCTTCTGTCCGATTGTGGTCGAGACAACTGGAGGAATAAGTGGGAAATCGCTTCGCTTCCTAAAGAAGCTTGGACGCTTAGCCACATTAAAAAGCCACGAAACACGTGAGACCCGGTGGCTTCTCCAGTTGATCTCCGTTGCTATCTTGAGAGGCAACGCAACGTCAATTATGTTGGCGGGGTCCACTTCGGATAGATGGCTTTAGTTAAAATTATATAAGAAATTGGATTATATTTTTAAACTGAATGAACTTCATTTAGAAACTTTCGATTATTTTTGATTTTTTCGATGCACGGAATGTCAATGTTCAATTTTAAACTCAATACAGTACGACCCCGGTTTGGGGCAGCATTTTTATCATAGTGCCCCAAAAAGCGGGGGTGCCCCAAATGCGAGGGTAAAGATTTTTTGCTTTTATTTTCTCCTCAATAGATTTTTATTGCATTTTAGACTATAAATTAAAATTATTTAATATAATAAAAATTCTAACATAGTCCTTTCTTAATAAAATTTAAAAATTTTAATAAATTCAACAAAAAATACTATTAAAAGTAATCAGTAATTTTCTCACCGAATTGGTTTTTTTTCAGTTCTCCTGATAGGTTTTTTCTAAATTCGTAGTAGATTTTCAAAATTGTGGACATGTACTGAAAATATATCTTCTAGAGAATTCACGATGTTTATGATTTCTTTAATTGATGATTTTTTAGATTCATATCCATCATAAGTAATTTTGTCCTCAATAATATCTGTCGAATCCATTGAAATAACATCTGAAATCACGTCATCTATTATTCTTCGTCCAACTGTACATTATCCGAATTTTTGATCTGTTTTCATTTATTTTCTGCCAGCAATTAATTATCGTTGTCTCTGACATCATTTTCCATGCCTCCCCGACAACTGTAATGACTTGTCTAAGATTGACATTATTCAAATTCAAATCAGAAGCTGTTCTTTTTCAAATATAAGAGTAAAATCAATCAGTTTATTGAAATAGAGGGACTTGAAGGATTTTATTATTCCCATATCTAGGGGTTGAATTAAAGCGGTCGTATTTTGGGAAGAAAAAGTAAATAAACATTGGAATAATCTGTATTTCTGTGACAGCTCGCATTATCCAGTATTAAGACAATTTTTCTCTTTTCATTGATCATATCTTGATTTACTTTCCATGACCATTTCCCAAAAATATCACTAGTCATCCACGAATTTTTTGATGCAGCATATAGTACTCCGTGATCCTCAGCGTTAAAATTTTTTAAACACCTAGGAGATTTGAATTTTCCAATTAATAGAGGTTTTAACTTTTCACCAAGTGCATTACAACAAAGGAGAAGGGTAACTTTCTCTTTGCTCTTTTTTGCAATCAGTTTTAAGATAGTTCCAGAAATTGGAAGAAATTCATCTCTCAGACGTAGAAAAGTTTCAAAACTAATCTATCTAATTCATTATTTGGATCATGTGATTCCTTGATTCTATCGGATTCAGTTAATCCCGCGTCAAAATAATAAACAAAATTTTGTTTAATGCGAGAAATAGTACCTGTAATTAATAATTAGTTAAAAAAGATACCTTTGCTCGTTTTATACTTTTTAGCAAGATCTCTTTCTGAAAATTGACCATGTTTTATATCTTTAGCGATTTAATTTTTGTTTCATAATTAATCTTTGAATTCTTTTTACGAACCATACTAAAGTCAAAATAAACACGTGAAATAATAGTATTAATTAAATTAATAAATAAACTAACATTTTGTAATTAAATAAATAAATAAGTGCCCCAAACCGGGTCATCAAAAATAAATAATAGAATGAAAAATTTACTGTTTTCAAAAACTGCCCCTAAAAGCGGGGGTGCCCCAAAACCCGAGGGTGCCCCACCCATGGGGTCTGCCCCAAACCGGGGTCGTACTGTAGTGATTTGAAGGTTTCTTCTTTTATTCGATCCAATAGAATTCATAATTGAAAATATTTTTTCTACAGGAGCAGTAGTGCCGGGTAAGCATAAAACATATTCGATAATTTTAACAAAATTTGGAATTTGAATACTTTTCTCATTAAAATATTTACAAACATGCATCCAATTTAATTCGTAATTATCATGATTAGTTTTTCATTCCTTATTTTTTGCTGCCCAGAACGATTTAACATTAACAAATTCATCAAATGAATCGTCGACATTTATATCTTTGAATAGAATAGATTATGTTTTTCCAAATTAGAATATAACTTCTGAGGTTTCACAAAAAGTGAACAAAAATCAAGAAGTTGAACCTTTACAAAACAATTTCTAAAGAACTAGCTTTATTAAATTTCAAAAAATTAATATTATTTTCATAATTGTATAATTTTTATAATTTTATAGTTGATCACAATCCCACATTACTAAATAATAATACATATGATACTCCAGGACAAGGCCCCATTATCCGAGACGGATCTTAAGCCTAGTTATTCCCGATGTTGATCTGTTATACATCAGGACCGAAACAACAAACGTGTTATGGACCTTGCTTGGAAGACCGCTTAATGCTATATGGACGATCAGATGAAGAAATGAAGACAAGGCCCTCACGACCACTACGCGCTTGCGCGGGTACTTGTGAAGAAAATAGGGCAAAAATGAGGTCTCTTCATGCTTGTCAAGATCACGAAACGTTGCATGTTTTGTTTTTCGTGTTCCTAATAAAAAATTGTTATGTTATAACAAGATATGCCTACTCTCAGAAAAGCAGAAAGCCCTGAAACTACGAATACAAAACTCCAGTAATCCTGAAGTCGTTTAGTGAAACTGGAGATAGACTTTGCACCTTCTGCTGTGGGTTCGAGATCTTTTGCTGATTTGTTTAGGCCAGATATGATCCCCAGTCACCATATCATAACTAATGGAGGGCTCGACATATTGTTTGTATATAGTGTTAAACCAGGGTTGTTTACTTCTGTACATTAACCAAAAAAGCCTTTAAGAACTTTAATTTTCTCGATAGTTTAGTTGTAAGATTTACAATATGCATGGAAGATGAGAATTGGGTATCAAAGGA